>NW_023998101.1:0-11663 GCF_015586225.1 Lucilia sericata | reverse complement strand
AACAATCAACGTAACATACTTTCAAGCGTTAAGTATACAACAACAACCAACAACAATTTTGTTCAACAAGCAGCTATACATTTAGAGAATCGTGAATTTAAATACCTGGATATTTTACACGTTTTAAAATTACTGCGTACGAAATTTGTTAAAGTATTTATTTATAACAAAATTTGTTTGCATTTATATGTTTACGAAGTAAAACAAACACACGTGAGCTCTGGTGTGTGTATTAATCAGAGTGGATTATTTTATATACTAAAGTACTTATACATTTAATCGTATACTCCTGTCCCACTACCACCTCTATATAGCGCACTTTATACCTGATTTATATTTTGCGATAAGTTTTGCCACGTTTTTGCCATAAAACATGTTTCAATTAAAAATTTTATTGATTTTTTTTTAAATTAAAAAATAAAATATAATAATATTACGAGTGTTAATTTTTTTATTAATTTATTAACAGTCGCTCAGTAGTAGTTTAGAGCTTAAAATTATATAATCTTATCATTCAGTTTTTAATTTCCACAATACAATTTCCGATCCTATAAAGTATATATATATTCTGGATCCTTATATATAGCAGAGTCAATTAAGCTATGTCCGTATATCTCTCTGTCCGTCTGGGTGTCTGTTGTAATCAATTTTCTGAAGACCCCAGGTATCTTCGGGATCCAAATCTGTCCATAAATAACAGAGATATAAGCAAAAATTTGAGACAAGTTCTGAAAATTTTATCAAAAATATATAATGTTAGTGCATGCTTTTGAAAAAAATAACAACAACAACATACGCTTATTGAAAAAGCGTATGTGTGGTTGTATGTTGGTTTTATTGCTTTGCGTATTTTGTTTCGTTTGGCGTTGGTTGTTTTATGTTTTGTTATTGCTAAAGTAATGATAGAGTTGTAAAATATAAAATAAATTGAATGTTATAAAATTATACTTATTTTAAACACACTATGGTGAAAGGTATATAAGATTCGGCAAAGACGAATATTGAACTCTTACTACTTGTTTTTTTATGAATGGCTTAGTAGTTAATATAGAATTTTCCTGAAAATTTTATTAAAACCACTAAAGAGTAAAAATTTGATTGAATGATCTTCGGCAACTTGTACTGAAATCTTAAGTTCACCGTACATCAGACTTGAAACCAATATTCACTTCAGCGAATTAGGTCTCCGAAGGGATCTCACCAATAGCCAATACAGGGCGAATGCTGCAGGCAACTGATTGCAAAAACTCAAGATAGGTGGTTACTCAATTGGCCGTTTTTTTTAAGGAATTACAACAGATTTTAGATTTTTTCTTATCAATTAAGTTTTTTTATTGAAAATATTGTAAGTGCTTAAAAATTTTTGCTATTTTCCTATTTGTAACGTTATTTAAGGATATACAGCTGATTTATACTTTAAGTTTAAAATTGATTTTTGAGGGAAAAGTTTAAGTGATAAGATATTTTAACTATTTTATCAATTGGACACATTTAAGTTTTTCACTTAAAAGTCCATAACACAGTGCAACACGAAAATATAACAACACTATGTGATAAAAGACCAAAAAAGGCAAAGTTGTAGCTCTTGGCACCTATAAAGGCAAAAAAACTTCATCTTCAAGATCAAAATCATAAAAAATATTTTTCAAATGCTTCTCGTAACTAGGCGTATACTTAATTTTAATATCAAGAAATCATTAACACGTATACGTACAGGTGCGTTAATAAAATCAGTGCAATTGCACAATGTAAACTTTCCACTTGAAATGAATCAAATGAACAAGAAGTTTTTCTTTATACAAGAGCAACAACTTTGTGCCTCAGAGTAAATCAAAATTTCGAACGGTTTACACGATAAAACCTGAGAAAATTCACTTTTTTGCAAAAATTACATCGAGGTCTCAAATTTTTTGGGGGCATAAAGATAAAGGACCTTTTTTTTCATAAAATAAAGTCATCATAGATGTTTGTTATTTGCTCAATCTGATGCTTAACTAATGAACTACAGTTGATTTCAAGTTTTCTATATCAAAATAAGTTTTTTTTATGGAAAACTTTTGAGATTTATTCCAACATGAAAATTCTATAAAATCACACTTCATTATTTCTATCATAGTCCTGATAGGAGTGTTATATGTCAGAATGTAATTCAATAAACAAATAATAAATAATAATATTTATTTACGAGTAAATTTTAATTGTTGAAATGCTCGTAAATAACGTGTATCATTAAACACTTTGTTTTTTTGTTTTTTTTTTGAATTGATACGGTACTTGAAGTTAGTGTGTGAACAATGACATTCTTCTGGCAGCTGGATTTTAATAATAACTGATTGAGTATATAATAAAACACAAAACTTTTTATTGTTTTCTGAAAATTTTCACTTTAGTTTTATTTGTTATTTAATTGAAAATTTAATTGGTTGCAAATTGATTTTAAATTTTAACACTCAGCATGTTATAAAATATAATTAACTATTTGGTTTTTAAAGCAATAAAAATGGAAAATATTTTTGTGTGTGTAAATTCCCAATATGCACATAATTTCATATTAACAAAAGGTGAAAAAGAGCATTTTTAAATGTTTATGTATATTGTTTCAAACTTTCACATTTTCTCATTTTAACACTGATTACTTTTGTTTTACAAATAGCTTTTGAAAAGCCGGATATACAGACTTAACCAGCAAAAAATTTAATTATAACTTTAAAATGTTTTTAATACTTAAATTTTTAAGCATTTTACAATGAATATTTTGCTGGGTTTATCAAAGATTTTAATAATTAAAATAGAAGTAGGCCAAATATGACTTAAATATTTCATATCTAATACAATTATCAAACATGAAAACAAAAGGACTTTTTAAGTAGATGAAAAAGAGTAGAAAACTGCCTACCCCAGCTTGCTGTTATCTCACACACAGAGAATAATAGTTTACAGTGATAAAATGTATGTAAACATGACAAAATTACACCCATATGTATCTCTACATACATATGTATCTAATCTCTCACATTTTAAGATAAATATCACATATTTACACACATCCTTGTACAAACATTTATAGAATTTTTCTACATTTATTATAAATGTGTACTTATTTATCTTTGTGCGACTGTATTAGACTTAAAGTTTTCCCGGTAGTTTTATAAAGAATCAACGCTATTTTCCGTACACCGTAATCGTGTACGTGTAAAACATACCGAAAAATTTTCTATGGAAATTCGTTTGCATTAAAAGCGGAATTAAGCCTTAGAAAATAATGCATTGACCCTTTGTAAGCCTGAAAGAAGTTAATCGCCATTTTCGCGTTAAGTCAAACTTCACTTTAGAGCCCCTAAGAATCTAGACATCTAACCCATCACCACAAACTGCAGGACATTTGTGTGTTTAATCTATGTAGCGAGTATGTATTAGTTAAGAATATTTGTGTTTAAATGTGCCAAGTATCCATCACAACCAAAAGGACACTTTACTCTCATTGTTATGTTTTCAGAATAACTCAAAGTCAACTATACTTTAGATAAGATATACTGCGTATGTGTGTGTATTCACATGATTCTATTTTCGCTGTTTCGCATTCATACACTGAGAAAAACATGGAAAACTTTCAAAATTTTATATGAACAAGCAAAAGTTCTATAACAGCCGTGACGACGGACAAACAGATATAGGTTAATCGACTTCACGGATTGGAATATTATATTGTGGAATTTTTTAAAAATTTAATTCACAACAATGAACCCTTATTTCCCTAAGTGTAAAAATGCGTATATTTATGAGCGTACATTTCTATCTGACTCTATATAATTCCATATTTCTAATACTTTAGACCCAACAGCCTAGAGTATGAAATGTTTACATTTCATTGAAATTGTTTTGGTACGTGAGTGCGTACATACATACAAACATTTGTATTTTACATTCTTTCATTTCTTTATATTTTACATTTTGTCATTTAACTGTGATTTTGGAATTTCATTCTTCTTTATATTTTGTTAATTCTGTAAATGTCAGACGAAATGAATATGTCAGTGTCGAGTTGTCTTTGTACTGGGTATTTCGAACAGTTACTATTTCATATATAATTTGAATATCTTTGCATAAGTCACCGGTCCGAGTGACAGATGTTTAATGCAGACATTTGAAATCTTTTATTTTAAGTAAACAATTACTTGAACTATGTATTTATTATCTTATGTTGCTTTCATATCGCATCGGAAATGGTGACTGTCACTTAACTGACACAGATCACGATTTGTTTGTCCAGGTGTCTTAAATGTCACCATTTGGAGTAATAATAAGTAATATTAGAAATTTTTAGGATCCCAGTCATAAACTCTAAATTTGTTCATTTCTTTATTGGGAAACCCGTGAAATATAAATTATACTCTACACCACTATAGTGGGGAGGGTATATGCGTTTGTCTGATGTTTTTTTACAAACATCAGCACAAACGCATAATACCCTCCCCACTATAGTGGTGTAGAGTATAATTTATATTTCACAGGGTTTCCCAATAAAAGAAATGAACAAATTTAGAGTTTATGACTGGGATCCTAAAAATTTCTATTAATATTACTTATTATTACTCCAAATGGTGACATTTAAGACACCTGGACAAACAAATCGTGATCTGTGTCAGTTAAGTGACAGTCACCATTTCCGATTGCGATATGAAAGCAACATAAGATAATAAATACATAGTTCTTAAGTAATTGTTTACTTAAAATAAAAGATTTCAAATGTCTGCATTAAACATCTGTCACTCGGACCGGTGACTTATGCAAAGATATTCAAATTATATATGAAATAGTAACTGTTCGAAATACCCAGTACAAAGACAACTCGACACTGACATATTCATTTCGTCTGACATTTACAGAATTAACAAAATATAAAGAATGAAATTCCAAAAATCACAGTTAAATGACAAAATGTAAAATATAAAGAAATGAAAGAATGTAAAAATACAAATGTTTGTATGTATGTACGCACTCACGTACCAAAACAATTTCAATGAAATGTAAACATTTCATACTCTAGGCTGTTGGGTCTAAAGTATTAGAAATATGGAATTATATAGGAGTCAGATAGAAATGTACGCTCATAAATATACGCATTTTTACACTTAGGGAAATAAGGGTTCATTGTTGTGAATTAAATTTTTTAAAAAATTCCACAATATAATATTCCAATCCGTGAAGTCGATTAACCTATATCTGTTTGTCCGTCGTCACGGCTGTTATAGAACTTTTGCTTGTTCATATAAAATTTTGAAAGTTTTCCATGTTTTTCTCAGTGTATGAATGCGAATAACAGCGAAAATAGAATCATGTGAATACACACACATACGCAGTATATCTTATCTAAAGTATATGTTGACTTTGAGTTATTCTGAAAACATAACAATGAGAGTAAAGTGTCCTTTTGGTTGTGATGGATACTTGGCACATTTAAACAACAAATATTCTTAACTACATACATACTCGCTACATAGATTAAACACACAAATGTCCTGCAGTTTGTGGTGATGGGTTAGATGTCTAGATTCTTAGGGGCTCTAAAGTGAAGTTTGACTTAACGCGAAAATGGCGATTAACTTCCTTTCAGGCTTACAAAGGGTCAATGCATTATTTTCTAAGGCTTAATTCCGCTTTTAATGCAAACGAATTTCCATAGAAAATTTTTCGGTATGTTTTACACGTACACGATTACGATGTGTACGGAAAATAGCGTTGATTCTTTATTAAAACTACCGGGAAACATTTAAGTCTAATACAGTCGCACAAAGATAAATAAGTACACATTTATAATAAATGTAGAAAAATTCTATAAATGTTTGTACAAGGATGTGTGTAAATATGTGAATATTTATCTTAAAATGTGAGAGATTAGATACATATGTATGTAGAGATACATATATGGGTGTAATTTTGTCATGTTTACATACATTTTATCACTGTAAACTTATTATTCTCTGTGTGTGAGATAACAGCAAGCTGGGGTAGGCAGTTTTCTACTCTTTTTCATCTACTTAAAAAGTCCTTTTGTTTTCATGTTTGATAATTGTATTTAGATATGAAATATTTTAAGTCATATTTGGCCTACTTCTATTTTAATTATTAAAATCTTTGATAAACCCAGCAAAAATATTCATTGTAAAATGCTTAAAAATTTAAGTATTAAAAACATTTTAAAGTTATAATTAAATTTTTTGCTGGTTAAGTCTGTATATCCGGCTTTTCAAAAGCTATTTGTAAATAACAAAAGTAATCAGTGTTAAAAATGAGAAAATGTGAAAGTTTGAAACAATATACATAAACATTTAAAAATGCTCTTTTTCACCTTTTGTTAATATGAAATTATGTGCATATTTGGGAATTTACACACACAAAAATATTTTCCATTTTTATTGCTTTAAAAACCAAATAGTTAATTATATATTTTATAACATGCTGAGTGTTAAAATTTAAAATCAATTTGCAACCAATTAAATTTTCAATTAAATAACAAATAAAACTAAAGTGAAAATTTTCAGAAAACAATAAAAATAGTTTTGTGTTTTTATTATATACTCAATCAGTTATTATTAAAATCCAGCTGCCAGAAGAATGTCATTGTTCACACACATAACTTCAAGTACCGTATCAATTCAAAAAAAAAACAAAAAAACAAAGTGTTTAATGATACACGTTATTTACGAGCATTTCAACAATTAAAATTTACTCGTAAATAAATATTATTATTTATTATTTGTTTATTGAATTACATTCTGACATATAACACTCCTATCAGGACTATGATAGAAATAATGAAGTGTGATTTTATAGAATTTTCATGTTGGAATAAATCTCAAAAGTTTTCCATAAAAAAAACTTATTTTGATATAGAAAACTTGAAATCAACTGTAGTTCATTAGTTAAGCATCAGATTGAGCAAATAACAAACATCTATGATGACTTTATTTTATGAAAAAAAAGGTCCTTTATCTCTTTATGCTCCCCAAAAAATTTGAGACCTCGATGTAATTTTTGCAAAAAAGTGATAATTTTCTCAGGTTTATATCGTGTAAACCGTTCGAAATTTTGATTTACTCTCTGAGGCACAAAGTTGTTGCTCTTGTTATAAAGAAAAACTTCTTGTTCATTTGATTCATTTCAAGTGGAAAGTTTTACATTGTGCAATTGCACTGATTTTATTAACGACACCTGTACGTATACGTGTTAATGATTTCTTGATATTACAAATATTAAGTATACGCCTAGTTACGAGAAGCATTTGAAATAAATATTTTTTATGATTTTGATCTTGAAGATGAAGTTTTTTTGCCTTTATAGGTGCCAAGAGCTACAACTTTGCCTTTTTTGGTCTTTTATCACATAGTGTTGTTATATTTTCGTGTTGCACTGTGTTATGGACTTTTAAGTGAAAAACTTAAATGTGTCCAATTGATAAAATAGTTAAAATATCTTATCACTTAAACTTTTCCCTCAAAAATCAATTTTAAACTTAAAGTATAAAATCAGCTGTATATCCTTAAATAACGTTACAAATAGGAAAATAGCAAAAATTTTTAAGCACTTACATATATTTTCAATAAAAAAACTTAATTTGATAAGAAAAAATCTAAAATCTGTTGTAATTCCTTAAAAAAAACGGCCAATTGAGTAACCACCCTTATCTTTGAGTTTTTGCAATCAGTTGCCTGCAGCATTCGCCCTGTATTGGCTATTGGTGAGATCCCTTCGGAGACCTAATTCGCTGGAAGTGAATATTGGTTTCAAGTCTGATGTACGGTGAACTTAAGATTTCAGTACAAGTTGCCGAAGATCAATTCAATCAAATTTTTACTCTTTAGTGGTTTTAATAAAAATTTTCAGGAAAATTCTATATTAACTACTAAGTCCACTTCATAAAAAAACAAGTAAGAGTTCAATATTCGTCTTTGCCGAATCTTATATACCTTTCACCATAGTGTGTTTAAAATAAGTATAATTTTATAACAATTCAATTTATTTTATATTTTACAACTCTATCATTACTTTAGCAATAACAAAACATAAAACAACCAACGCCAAACGAAACAAAATACGCAAAGCAATAAAACCAACATACAACCACACATACGCTTTTTCAATAAGCGTATGTTGTTGTTATTTTTTCAAAGCATGCACTAACATTATATATTTTTGATAAAATTTTCAGAACTTGTCTCAAATTTTTGCTTATATCTCTGTTATTTATGGACAGATTTGGATCCCGAAGATACCTGGGGTCTTCAGAAAATTGATTACAACAGACACCCAGACGGACAGAGAGATATACGGACATAGCTTAATTGACTCTGCTATATATAAGGATCCAGAATATATATATACTTTATAGGATCGGAAAATTGTATTGTGGAAATTAAAAACTGAATGATAAGATTATATATAATTTTAAGCTCTAAACTACTACTGAGCGACTGTTAATAAATTAATAAAAAAATTAACACTCGTAATATTATTATATTTTATTTTTTAATTTAAAAAAAATCAATAAAATTTTTAATTGAAACATGTTTTATGGCAAATAAACGTGGCAAAACTTATCGCAAAATATAAATCAGGTATAAAGTGCGCTATATAGAGGTGGTAGTGGGACAGGAGTATACGATTAAATGTATAAGTACTTTAGTATATAAAATAATCCACTCTGATTAATACACACACCAGAGCTCACGTGTGTTTGTTTTACTTCGTAAACATATAAATGCAAACAAATTTTGTTTATAAATAAATACTTTAACAAATTTCGTACGCAGTAATTTTAAAACGTGTAAAATATCCAGGTATTTAAATTCACGATTCTCTAAATTGTTATAGCTGCTTGTTGAACAAATATTGTTGTTGGTGTTGTTGTATACTTTAACGCTGAAAGTATGTTACGTTTGATGTTTGTAATAAATGTTTTAGTAATTGTAAACTTGTTTATTTAAGTACTAACATCTCAACACAATTGTATAAATACTTATACAACTGTCGCAACCATTGTCTGTGTTTCATTCTCTGAGTGCTTTACTATATCCTTGTAATCATTTATAGTATATTTACACATACTACATATCTACAATAATAGAAATGTGTAAATTTAACTTAAATCTCACTAATACATACATATGTGTGTACATGTAGTTTACAATTTGATAAAATTCCCATATTCACGTTTCTCTACTTTACATTCTAGTATTTTTTTTGCGTCCCTCTTTCTCCAACACTATAAATTCAGTTTTAAGCTTCAAGTGTTAACATAACAAATAGAATTAATTTAAATTGTTTTAAATCCCTTTAAATGTTCAATGAGATTTAGAGAAATAGAAAACAAATCTGCAAAAATATAAATGTTTTATTATCTTATATAAAAACTTCAACATTCCAGCAGTTTTACTCAATGTATCCCTTTAGACTATATTTTTAAAAAATTATTTAGTTTTCCTCTAGGAAGAATTTAGAGTCTTATGATTCGTCAAGAAATATATAGTAGAAACCATTTTTTAAGCGAAATCAGTAACTTGTAGATAATCAGAACTGCAGGGAATATTCACATATGTAAGTGTTATGTAAGTGTACTATTACGTGAGCATATTTCCTTAAAAAAAGTCAGTAAAATAAATTCAATTTTATTACTAGCAATCATAAGCATACATGTAAGTGTTGAGATTTTATTAATAAATTTAATGATTGCAAAAAAATAATGCATTTTTTGATAAATATCTCCAATATTTCCAATCTCTTTATTACATCTAATTCTTGTTCCCTGGTCGTTAAATTCAATTTCAGTTCAAATACTAGTTATGCCGGCTGTAAATGCAGTAATGTATTGTTAATTCAATAGACCAATGGCCAATATTATACTTGACTATAATTTTTTACATTTATTACTTGCAACACATGGACAAATATGAACTTTATGCCAGTTGCTGAAATTATATTCCCCAAATTTCAAATCTCTATTACAGTGGGGAAATAAAAATCAAATAAAACACTTTGTTTAGTCCCTGCGGTTTCTACTTAATGGTTTTGTATTTATTTGTATTTAACAACAACACGTGTGACAAATTATTTTACGTTGAATTAAGTTATATTTATGAACACATTTTGTTTACATTTTTCAGTTGAGGTTTTTGTATTATTTTTTCATCACATACTGTTTCTAGGTCATTATACCCTCCACCACCATCAGTGGTGATAGAGGGTATATATAACTTTGTCATTCCGTGTGTAACACCAAGAAATATTCATCTGAGACCCAACAAAGTATATATATTCTGGGTCCTTATCAAATTCTGAGTCGATTTAGCTATGTCCGTCTGTCCGTCTGTCCGTCTGTCCGTCTGTCCGTCTGTCCGTCTGTCCGTCTGTCCGTCTGTCTGTGTAAAACACGCTCACGATAAAACGAAGCAATAGAGCTTAACCAAATTCACCCAAAATGTTCTTCATTTTCCTAAGTTGTTTGGTATTGCAAATGGGCAAAATCGGTTCACACCGGGAAAAGTTATGAATCAAAATTTAAAACAACCTCGGAAAAAAATAAGCATTTTTTACACATTCTGATGTAATTTTCTCGAAAACTATGCAAGATAATTCCATGGAAATCACCACACATTCGTTTCTGCACAAGATCTTGATCCCTGCTGAAAATTGCCAGAATCGGTCCATAATTTCATATACCTCCCATACAAAAGTACATATTCCCGGAAAATGGGTTTTTTGTTAATAACTTCTGCCACAATGTCGATATCTTCACAAAATTTTACAAATTAAAATCTTATGTCAATAGAATTCTTTCAGAGGAAAAATTTTATGGATCGGTCCATATTTGGACATAGCTCCCATACAAGGTCCCCTCCCGAAAATCACTTAAACGCACATAACTCATTACTAAATTAAGATACCGATATAAAATTTGGTATAAGTATTGCCCATATACATAGAAATGTTACTGTGAAATTTTTTTCCGATCGGTCCATAATTGGTCATAGCTCCCATACAAAGTCCCCTCCCGAAAATCACTTAAACGCGCATAACTCATTACTAAATTCAGATATCCATATAAAATTTGGTACAAGTATTGCCCATATGCATAGAAATGTTACTGTGAAATTTTTTTCCGATCGGTCCATAATTGGTCATAGCTCCCATACAAGGTCCCCTCCCGAAAATCACTTAAACGCGCATAACTCATTACTAAATTCAGATATCCATATAAAATTTGGTACAAGTATTGCCCATATGCATAGAAAAATTACTGTGAAATTTTTTTCCGATCGGTCCATAATTGGTCATAGCTCCCATACAAGGTCCCCTCCCGAAAATCACTTAAACGCGCATAACACATTACTAAATTAAGATATCCATATAAAATTTGGTATAAGTATTGCCCATGTGCATAGAAATATTACTGTGAAATTTTTTTCCGATCGGTCCATAATTGGTCATAGCTCCCATACAAGGTCCCCTCCCGAAAATCACTTAAACGCGCATAACTCATTACTTAATTAAGATACCGATATAAAATTTGGTATAAGTATTGCCCATATACATAGAAATGTTACTGTGAAATTTTTTTCCGATCGGTCCATAATTGGTCATAGCTCCCATACAAGGTCCCCTCCCGA
>NW_023998100.1:0-11769 GCF_015586225.1 Lucilia sericata | reverse complement strand
TATATACCAAAACAAATGGCAACTATAATGCAATAAAAAGATGTATGAACGACTGTTATAACATGAAAACTATAAAAGTTATTTGCAACCATATCGGTGCCTTAAATTACCGCATTTTTAAACCTGTACCAATAAATATACCGATCTATCCAATTTTTGTAAAAATTCATTATGCCGCAAATTATACACCAAAACAAAGTGCAACTGCAATGCTTTAAAATGATGCATAAATAACTGTCATAGCAATGAAACTGTCAAAGTTATTCACAACCATATCGGAACCTCAAATTACCGCGTTTTAAACCTGGGAAAATAATTCTACCGATTTATCCAATTGGCCATTTTCTAAAAATACATTATGCAATAAATTATATATAAAAACAAATGGCAATTTTAATGCTTTAAAATGGTGCTTTAAATAATTCTACCGATTTATCCAATTGGCCATTTTCTAAAAATACATTATGCAATAAATTATATACAAAAAACAAATGGCAATCTTAATGCTTTAAAATGGTGCATAAACGACTATCCTAGCACGAAAACTGCCAAAGTTAATTGCAACCATATCGGAACCTCAGATTACAGCGTTTATTAAACATAGAACAATAATTTTACCGATCTATCAAATTGACCAATTACTAAAAACACACATTATGCTACAAATTATATACCATATTAAAGTGCAATCATAATGCTTTAAAATGATGCATAAATATACCAAAACAAATGGCAACTATAATGCAATAAAAAACTATAAAAGATATTTGCAACCATATCGGAGCCTCAAATTACCGCATTTCTAAACCTGTACCAATAAATATACCGATCTATCCAATTTTTGTAAAAATTCATTAAGCCACAAATTATACACCAAAATAAACTGCAACTGTAATGTTTTAAAATGATGCATAAACTATTGCCCTAGCATGAAAACTGTCAAAGTTATTTGCAACCATATCGGAACCTCAAATTACCGCGTTTTTAAACATAGAACAATAATTTTACCGATCCTTCAAATTATGCCACAAATGATATACCAAATTAAAGTGCAATCATAATGCTCCAAAATGCATAAATGATTGTCATAGCATGAAAACTGCCAAAGTTATTCACAACCATATCGGAACCTCAAATTACCGCCTTTTTAAACCTGGGAAAATAATTCTACCGATCTATCCAATTGGCCATTTTCTAAAAATACATTATGCAGTAAATTATATACCAAAACAAATGGCAATTTTAATGCTTTAAAATGGTGCATAAACGACTGTCCTAGCACGAAAACTGCCAAAGTTAATTGCAACCATATCGGAACCTTCTATTACTGCGTTTATTAAACATAGAACAATAATTCTACCGATCTATCAAATTCACCAATTTGTAAAAATACACATTATGCTACAAATGATATACCATATTAAAGTGCAATCATAATGCTTTAAAATGATGCATAAATGACTGTCATAGCGTGAAAACTGTCAATGTTATTTGCAGCCATATCGGAACCTCAAATTACCGCGTTTTTAAAGCTGTGAAAATAATTCTACCGATCTATCCAATTGGCCATTTTCTAAAAATATATTATGCAATAAATTATATACCAAAAACAAATGGCAACTATAATGCAATAAAAAGATGTATAAACGACTGTTATAACATGAAAACTATAAAAGTTATTTGAAACCATATCGGAGCCTTAAATTACCGCATTTTTAAACCTGTACCAATAAATATACCGATCTATCCAATTTTTGTAAAATTAATTATGCCACAAATTATACACCGAAGCAAAGTGCAACTGTAATGCTTTAAAATGATGCATAAATAACTGTCATAGCATGAAAACTGTCAAAGTTATTCACAACCATATCGGAACCTCAAATTACCGCATGTTTAAACCTGGGAAAATAATTCTACCGATTTATCCAATTGGCCATTTTCTAAAAATACATTATACAATAAATTATATACCAAAACAAATGGCAACTATAATGCAATAAAAAGATGTATAAACGTCTGTTATAACATGAAAACTATAAAAGTTATTTGAAACCATATCGGAGCCTTAAATTACCGCATTATTAAACCTGTACCAATAAATACACCGATCTATCCAATTTTTGTAAAAATTTATTATGCCACAAATTATACACCAAAATAAAGTGCAACTGTAATGCTTTAAAATGATGCATAAACTATTGCCCTAGCATGAAAACTGTCAAAGTTATTTGCAACTATATCGGAACCTCGAATTACCGCGTTTTTAAACATAGAACAATAATTCTACCGATCCTTCAAATGATATACCAAATTAAAGTGCAATCATAATGCTTTAAAATGATGCATAAATGACTGTCATATCATGAAAACTGTCAAAGTTATTCACAACCATATCGGAGCCTCAAATTACCGCCTTTTTAAAGCTGTGAAAATAATTCTACCGATCTATCCAATTGGCCATTTTCTAAAAATACATTTGTCCAATTCACAACCGTTCTGTATTTTGTAAAATTTATTGAAATACGCTATACACATATTCGGCTGTGAACAACCAGTTGTATTTTTCACTGTCACATTGTATTTCTCATTGTCAAACGTCAAAAAATTAAAAAGAAGAAGACCAAAATAATTTGTATGTTTTTAATTTTTAAATAAATGAAAAGTGAGAAAAATAAAATAATTTCAGCTATATGCAAAAACTATCATTTCCAAATGTTAATGGTTAACTCAAGTAAGCTATATTCCTGTTCTTTATCTTCAGTTTTAAACTTAATATAGAATTTCCAGGTGACGAAGAAGAAGAGGATGAAATTCAAGAAGATTTCACAATGAACATGATTCATCTTCTAACGCATCGTAGAAGCGTCCATTTAGGATTACCTAAATCGTCAGACTGGAGGCATAACGTTTTAAATAAATTCGATGACAATAGGTTTAATCAAATGGTACGATTAAATCCAGAAGAATTTGCCCACGTCCTTGACCTTATCCAAAATGATGAAGTTTTTCAAACAATTTGCCACAAATCCCAACTTCCAGTTGAGCTACAATTAAAAATTGTTCTGTATCGACTAGGCTCCTCTGGCGATGGAGCTTCCGTACGCAAGGTAGCTTCACTTTTTGGAATTGGTGATGGCAGAACAATTCAAAATGTTACAAGACGCGTATTCAAAGCCATTTTAAAACTCAAAAACAATGTTTTATATTGGCCAGGTGAATTAGAAAGATCTCAATTGGTTTCAGCAACGAAAGCGAATTGCCAGGATGTGTTGGCTATATCGATGGCTGTGAAATTAAATTGGCTGAAGCACCTACAAACAATCATGAACTGTATTTTTCTCGTAAACGCCAATATTGCCTTAAAATTTAAGCTGTTTGCGATCACAAATTGAGCATAAGACAAGTAACTATTGGTTACCATGGAACTTCTACGGTTTAACTCAAAAGATGTAAATTCACAAAGAACGGGTGTAACTTTACCACAAACTTTACCAACAATAAATAATCGAAATGACTTGCTTAGTTTTATAGAAAACCACCCAATATGTAAAAATGTTGAACCATGTTTATATGTAATCGGATTTTATTAAATAAAATAATGTTTTATTTCAAAAGAAACATATTACATCAGTAATTTCCTGTAGATTGGACCATAGACTAGACTATAGACTAGTCTATAAACTGACTATAGACTAGTCTATAGACTAGACTATAGTCTAGTCTATAATCTAGTCAATAGTCTAGTCTATAGTCTAGTCTATAGTCTAGTCTATAGTCTAGTCTATAGACTAGTCTTTAGTCTAGTCTATAGTCTAGTCTATAGACTAGTCTATAGTCTAGCCTATAGTCTAGTCTATAGTCTAGTCTATAGTCTAGCCTATAGTCTAGTCTATAGTCTAGTCTATAGTCTAGTTTTTATTCTAGTCTATAGTCTAGTCTATAGTCTATAGACTAGACTATAGACTAGACTATAGACTAGACTAAAGACTAGTCTATAGACTAGACTATAGACTAGAATATAAACTAGACTATAGACTAGACTATAGACTAGACTATAGACTAGACTATAGGCTAGACTATAGACTAGTCTATAGACTAGACTATAGACTAGACTATAGGCTAGACTATAGAATAGACTATAGAATAGACTACAGACTTGACTTTAGTCTAGTATATAGACTGTGCTAAGACTACTATTTATATTTTAGTTTCAACTCCTCCATTGCTAGACGTTCTTTCATTTTTATCTCCATTATCTTTATTTCTTTTTGATTATCAATTTCCTTTTCTTTTAATTCCAATTCCTTTTCTTTCAACAGCAACGTCCTTTCCATTATATTTACTTCTCTTTCCTTAATATTCTTCTCATTATCCAGTTTTTGTTTTTTTATTTCCAACATTTCAGTCTGCATCATTAATATTTCCGATACTGCTGTGCGGGAGTAAATTCCTTTGCGACTAGTTGAGGGAGCATTGTTAGTAACCGATGTATCGGATGCAGTTGTTATGTCCTCAGTTTCTGTTGAGTTTAAAAAACTTTCACATTCAGATTCTAAGGAATCTTCAATAATTGCGCACTGTACAATTCTGTTGCCAAACAAATCATCGAGTTCATCAAAGTAGCTGCACATTTTCAACAAAGTGGCTGTAACAAAGAAATATACAGATAAAATTTGATACAAATTTCTTTAATAAAATAAGTCACCTTTAACAGTATCCCCTTGCATACTACCGGCGCTAGTTGACCCTTCCCATGCCTTCGCTTTGTTATAGCTAACACGCATGTTTCTCACCTTTGAGCGCACCTGTGTCCAATGCATCGACAATTGCTTTTCCTCACAAAAGCGTTTGTAGAAGACCTGCGTTGATGGTTTCTGAATTAAAAATTAGTAAAATTAATAAAATATTTATCTTTTTCAAAAAACATACTTCAAAATCCCTATTTTCCATCAAGAACTCGATTAGAGCTTTTTCTTCTGGAATGGTCCACTTCCTTGTAGGATTTAGTCGAACGCGTTTCGGTTTAGGCTGAAAAGGATTTTAAAAAAATAATTAAATTTTAAAAATAGTTTTTTTAATTTATCTTACCGGCGTGTCAATCTTATTTTCCATTTTTGTTTACATTAAAAACAAATTGTTTTCTTCTTTTTAGCCATTAATTGACAATCACGTGAGAATGATAGCCTTCGGGTCTAATACGCAAAAAAATAAACATATGAAAAACAAGTAAGAAAGTATAGTCGGGCGTGGCCGACCATATGATACCCTACACCAGTTATGAATATTAAATGTGATTTATTTTTCATAATAAAGCATTTATCTTCAATATTCCCTTGTTCCGATACATTTAAGCAATTTATGGATGAAAATCTAATTTTCTGAAAGAGGCTTTATATGGGGGCTAGGGGCAAATATGGACCAAGCCCGATAAAATTTTGTGAATATATTTATATTTACATAATATTTTATTGTGCTAAATTTCATCGCGATATTTGTGTTTATAAGTTAATTTGGGACATTCAAGTAATTTTCTGAAGGGGACTTTGTATGGGAGCTAGGGTCAAATGGGACCCGATCTTTATGAAATTTGGCAGGGTCATCCAGACTTCTATAAAACTTAGTTGTGCCGCATTTTATCGATATATCTGTAAATTTAACAAAATTATGAGCTCAAAAGCCCTTTTCGGGGGGTTCTGTTCTATGGGGGCTAGGTGAAATAATGGACCGATTTCAACCATTTTCAATAGGCTTCGTCCTTGGGTCAAATAAAACGTGCGTGCCAAATTTCATCCAATTATCTTGAAAATTGCGACCTGTACCTTGCGCACAAGGTTTACATGGACAGCCAGCCAGCCAGCCAGCCTGCCAGACGGACGGACGGACGGACGGACGGACATAGCTTAATCGACTCAGAAAACGATTCTAAGCCGATTGGTATACTTTAAGGTGGGTCTAGGACGAATATTTTTGTATGTTACAAACATCAGCACAAATCCAATATACCCTCCCCACTAAAGTGGTGTAGGGTATAACAAATGTAAAGATGTATTGGGCTAAATAATGAAAATTACCAACAACACGGATACAACAGTGTAAACTATTACAAAAAAACTTGCGTTACACCAATACAAGAGGGTTGTGAATTGAACAATTATGTAATAAATTATATACCAAAACAAATGGCAATTTTAATGCTTTAAAATGGTGCATAAACGACTGTCCTAGCACGAAAACTGCCAAAGTTAATTGCAACCATATCGGAACCTCAGATTACTGCGTTTATTAAACATAGAACAATAATTCTACCGATCTATCAAATTGACCAATTTGTAAAAATACATATTATGCCACAAATGATATACCATACTAAAGTGCAACCATAATGCTTTAAAATGATGCATAAATGACTGCCATAGCGTGAAAACTGTCAATGTTATTTGCAGCCATATCGTTGCCTTAAATTACCGCATTTTTAAAGCAGTACCAATAAATATACCAAACTATACAATTTTTGTAAAAATTCATTATGTCACAAATTATACCCCAAAACAAAGTGCAACTGTAGTGCTTTTAAATGATGCATAAACGATTGTCCTGGCATGAAAACTGTCAAAGTTATTTGCAACCATATCGGAACCTCAAATCACAGCGTTTTTAAACATAGAACAACAATTCTACCGATCCATCAAATTTACCACAAATGATATACATTTTACCACAAATGATATACCAAGTTAAAGTACAATCGTAATGCATTGAAATGATGCATAAATGATTGTCGCATTTTATCGATATATCTGTATATTTAACATAATTATAAGCTCAGAAGCCCTTTTCGGGGGGTTCTGTTCTATGGGGGCTAGGTGAAATAATGGACCGATTTCAACCATTTTCAATAGGCTTCGTCCTTGGGCCAATTAAAACGTGCCTACCAAATTTCATCCAATTATCTTGAAAATTGCGACCTGTACCTTGCGAACAAGGTTTACATGGACAGCCAGCCAGACGGACGGGCGGACGGACGGACGGACATACCTTAATCGACCCAGAAAACGATTCTAAGCCGATTGGTATACTTTAAGGTGGGTCTAGGATGAATATTTTTGTACGTTACAAACATCAGCACAAATCCACTTTACCCTCCCCACTAAAGTGGTGTAGGGTATAGACACACATTATGCTACAAAATATATACCATATTAAAGTGCAATCATAATGCTTTAAAATGATGCATAAATGACTGTCATAGCATGAAAACTGTCAATGTTATTTGAAACCATATCGGAACCTCAAATTACCGCCTTTTTAAAGCTGTGAAAATAATTCTACAGATCTATCCAATTGGCCATTTTCTAAAATATATTATGCAATAAATTATATACCAAACAAATGGCAACTATAATGCAATAAAAAGATATATAAACGACTGTTATAACATGAAAACTATATAAGTTATTTGCAACCATATCGGAGCCTTAAATCACCGCATTTTTAAACCTGTACCAATAAATATACCGATCTATCCAATTTTTGTAAAAATCATTATGCCACAAATTATACACCAAAATAAAGTGGAACTGTAATGCTTTAAAATGATGCATAAACTATTGCCCTAGCATGAAAACTGTATAAGTTATTTGCAACCATATCGGAACCTCAAATTACCGCATTTTTAAACATAGAACAATAATTCTACTGATCCTTCAAATTGACCATTTTTTAGACTAACACATTATGCCACAAATGATATACCAAATTAAAGTGCAATCATAATGCTCTAAAATGGTGCATAAATGACTGTCCTAGCACGAAAACTGCCAAAGTTATTCACAACCATATCGGAACCTCAAATTACCGCCTTTTTAAACCTGGGAAAATAATTCTACCGATCTATCCAATTGGCCATTTTCTAAAAATACATTGTGCAGTAAATTATATACCAAAACAAATGGCAATTTTCCTAGCACGAAAACTGCCAAAGTTAATTGCAACTATATCGGAAGCTCAGATTACAGCGTTTATTAAACATAGATCAATAATTCTACCGATCTATCAAATTGACCAATTAGTAAAAACACACATTATGCTACAAATTATATACCATATAAAAGTGCAATCATAATGCTTTAAAATTATGCATAAATGACTGTCATAGCATGAAAACTGTCAATGTTATTTGCAGCCATATCGGAACCTCAAATTACCGCGTTTTTAAAGCTGATAAAATAATTCTACCGATATATCCAATTGGCCATTTTCTAAAAATATATTATGGAATAAATTATATACCAAAACAAATGGCAACTATAATGAAATAACAAGTAAGAATGTTATATTCGGCTGTGCCGAATCTCATATACCCACCATCAAACCGTATGCCGTAAAAGAAATGCTCCCATATAAACATCAGGGTGATGTTTGGAATATAGCTTAAGACAATTATGGACCGAGCGCTTTTGAACTAACAAAATATTAATTTTTAATATTTTGTACTGTACTTGTAATTATCAGAGTTTTCTTCATCAAATTTTCTAAAGAGGATCTCATATGTGGTGTATGGTCAATTGTTGACCTATCCTCATAACTTTTTGTAGACTGATTTTGGTTCATATAAAACTTGTTTACATTCGCTGTTCTCGCATTTTTATGCCGGCAATTAGCGTTCATGTAATTTTATAAAGTGGCTTATATGGGGGGTAGGGTGAATTACCGACACATTCCGCATGAAATTCGGAGCGAATTTCATAACCGTATTTCATAACTCATATTTTTAAGCCAGTAATGATCGTTTAAGAAATTTTCTAAAGGGGACCTTGTATGGGCGGTAGGGTAAATTATGGACCGATCCTCCCTAAATTTAGTGGAGAGATTTTGGCACGCATTAAACTTATGTGCGTCAATTTTCGTCACTACATTAATATTTTTAAGCCAGTAATGAGCAGTATAGTTATTTACAGAGGGGGCCTTATATGGGGGAAGGGTCATTTATGGGTCGATCCAAAAAAAAAAAATTGGTACCGAGATTTTGGCTCGTAAGAAACTTACGTGCGTAGCATTTCATCGCTTTACTCTTATTTTTAAGACAGTAATGAGCGTTAAAGCTATTTCCTGAAGTGGACCCAATAGGGGGATAAGGGCCAATTATGGACCTATCCACATTAAAGATATTAAAAAGATTTTGGCTCGCGAGGAACTTAATTGTGTAAAATTTTATTGCTGTATTCGTATTTTTTAGCCAATAATGAGCGTTAAAGTCATTTTCAGAAGGGGACCTTATATGGGGGGTAGGGTCATTTATGGGCCGATCTTAAAAAAAAAATTCGTAGAGCGATTTCGGTTCGTAAGAAACTTATTTATACCAAATTTCATCGCTATACTCGCATTTTTGGACCAGTAATGAGTGTTAAAGTAATTTTCTAAAAGGGACCTTATATGAGGGGTAGGGTCAATTATGGACCGATCCTCAAAAAATTTTGTAAAAAGATTTTGGCTCACATGAAACTTACTTATGTCGAATTTTATAGCTATACTTGCATTTTGTGGCCAGTAATGAGTGTTAAAGTCATTCTCAGAAGGGGACCTTATATGGGGGGGTAGGGTCATTTATGGGCCGATCCTGAAAAAATTTGGTAGAAAGATTTTGGCTCATATGGAACTTATTTATGTCGAATTTCATCGCTATACTTGTACTTCTGAAGCAGGTATGCCCGTTGAAGCTGTTTTTTGGAGGTCCACTTGTATGGGGGCTATCCGAAAAAGTGGACCGATATTGCCCATTTTCAATACCAAACAAACCTTAACAATAGAGAATATTTATACAAAATTTCAACTGCTTAGCTCCTCTCGTGTGGTCCCTATCGTGATTTCAACAGACAGACGGACGGAACGACAGACGGACGGACGGACAGACGGACGGACATGGCTAGATCGTCTTAGAATTTAATAAGGACCCGGAATATATATACTTTTATGGGTCTATGAGCAATATTTCGATGTGTTACAAACGGAATGACAAAATCAATATACCCCCCATCTTTTTTGATGGTGGGTATAAAAAGATATATAAACGACTGTTATAACATGAAAACTATAAAAGTTATTTGCAACCATATCGGAGCCTTGAATTACCGCATTTTTAAACCTGTACCAATAAATATACCGATCTATCCAATTTTTGTAAAAATTCATTATGCCACAAATTATACACCAAAATAAAGTGCAACTGTAATGCTTTAAAATGATGCATAAACTATTGCCCTAGCATGAAAACTGTCAAAATTATTTGCAACCATATCGGAACCTCAAATTACCGCGTTTTTAAACATAGAACAATAATTCTACCGATCCATCAAATGACCATTTTTTAGGCGACCACATTATGCCACAAATGATATACTAAATTAAAGTGCAATCATAAAGCTCTAAAATAATGCATATATTACTGTCATAGCATGAAAACTGTCAAAGTTATTCACAACCATATCGGAACCTCAAATTACCGCCTTTTTAAACCTGTGAAAATAATTCTACCGATCTATCCAATTGGCCATTTTCTAAAAATACATTATGCAATAAATTATATACCAAAACAAATTTCAATTTTAATGCTTTAAAATGGTGCATAAACGACTGTCCTAGCACGAAAACTGCCAAAGTTAATTGCAACCATATCGGAACCTCAGATTACTGCGTTTATTAAACATAGAACAATAATTCTACCGATCTATCAAATTGACCAATTTGTAAAAACACACATTATGCTACAAATGATATACCATATTAAAGTGCAATCATAATGCTTTAAAATGATGCATAAATAACTGTCATAGCATGAAAACTGTCGATGTTATTTGCAACCATATCGGAACCTCAAATTACCGCGTTTTTAAACATAGAACAATAATTCTACCGATCCATCAAATTTACAATTTTTTAGAAGAACAAATTTTGCACAAATGATATACTAAATTAAAGTGCAATCATAAAGCTCTAAAATAATGCATATATTACTGTCATAGCATGAAAACTGTCAAAGTTATTCGCAACCATATCGGAACCTCCAATCACCCGCCTTTTTAAACCTGGCAAAATAATTCTACCGATCTATCCAATTGGCCATTTTCTAAAAATACATTATGCAATAAATTATATACCAAAGCAAATGGCGATTTTAATGCTTTAAAATGATGCATAAATGACTGTCCTAGCACGAAAACTGCCAAAGTTAATTGCAACCATATCGGAACCTCAGATTACTGCGTTTATTAAACATAGAACAATAATTCTACCGATCTATCAAATTGACCAATTTGTAAAAACACACACAAATTATATTCCATATTAAAGTGCAATCATAATGCTTTAAAATGATGCATAAATTACTGTCATAGCATTAAAACTGTCAATGTTATTTGCAACCATATCGGAACCTCAAACTACCGCGTTTTTAAAGCTGTGAAAATAATTCTACCGATCTATCCAATTGGCCATTTTCTAAAAATATATTATGGAATAAATTATATACCAAAGCAAATGGCAACTATAATGCAATAAAATGATATATAAACGACTGTTATAACACGAAAACTATAAAGGTTATTTGCAACCATATCGGAGCTTTAAATTACCGCATTTTTGAACCTGTATCAATAAATATACCGATCTAGCCAGTTTTTGTAAAAATCATTATGCCACAAATTATACACCAAAATAAAGTGCAACTGTAATGCTTTAAAATGATGCATAAACTATTGCCCTAGCATGAAA
>NW_023998098.1:0-11809 GCF_015586225.1 Lucilia sericata | reverse complement strand
CATCTAGTTATTCGATATACCGGGTGGGAAATGAGAATCCATTAGGAGTTTCATTGTCTCCTCCATATCCTCAAGCCTCCTGCCCGTGTCATCGATCATAGATTCCGGTTGGACATGAGTTTTGGATAGGAATTTTTTTATCTTCGATACGTCATTTACGCTATCTACCTGTTCACAGAAAAGTTTCCAGGAGTCTCGTTTGGCTTTTCGAACGATTTTCTTATATTCACCAAGTTTATTACGATACTCATCCCAGTATACTGCGGTCTTTTTACGCCGTGCCCGGTTAAATAGTTTGCGAAGAGTCTTCCCAAGGTCCCGGATCTCCCCAGTTACCCAGGATTTTTCTGGGGCAGATCTCCGCTCTCGCAGAGGGCAGCTGACCTCGAACGATTCAACCAGGGGGGGGCACTTGGTGAACGTTTTCCACTTTGGCATCTATATCCTCTTTATTTCGTCATTGAAAAGTGTCCTGACCTAACGGTTCTTAGTAGAAGGTCCCCGACATTGTCCAATTATTTTTAGACTTATTCCGAAAACTTTATCGGCTTTGGTGGTGGCCTTAGTATTTTGAATCTTATGTACCGATGATCAGAAAAGGAGTGCTCGTCCGAAACTCTCCAACCCTGAATTTCGTTTATAAGCTCTTCTGAACACATAGTTATATCTATACTTCTTCTCTGATTCTATTGACGAAGGTAGCTTTATTACCTAAGTTCATGTTTCAAGTCTTTAGTATTAAGGAATCCATGAGGGCTTGTCCCCTGCGATTGGTGTTTGTACTACCCCAAGCTACATGGTGCGAGTTGGCATCACAAACCTATTACAATTTTCTTATTTTTTCTTTGTGCCTCTTCAACCAGTTTCATCAGATCCGACGTTGGTGGTAGTGTCGGAGAATCGAAAGGCTGGTAAATAGATGCAAGGAATATGTTGCCACGACCTTGCTTCAGCACCGTTGCAATCCGATGTTGATAATCCTGTTGAGAGGAGAAAACATAAGTTCTTGTGACATAAGATACATGTTCTCGGATGAGATCCTGTATCAGCGTAGAAAAGTTGGAAATTTACGTGATTTAATCCAGAAACCTTGCTGCGAATCGTCCAAGGTTCCTGGATTAAAGCTATATGTATTTTACCTGTGTTGATTTTAGCCATCAGAGCGTTGGTAGCTGTCTCGCTCCGATGGAGGTTTATTTGGATAACCTCAATCATGGTCATCCATTAAACTGTCTTCCAGCGAGTTGGTGGTCACCTCCTCGCTCTTTGGATTTGACTCCTCCGGATAGCCTGAAGTGGCTATTAATGCAGTGGGTACTGTTGATGGCACTGCGGTGTCCTTATCAGGCATAGGAATAGCAGTATTTTTAATAGACCATTCCCCAATTCTGGAAAGCACTGCTGTTCTGTCTTCTGGCGGGTGTTCCCCTCAGGTTCTTCTTTCCTGTAAAAGACATCCCATTTTTCCACGGCCAGCTCAGCATTTTGACCTCCAAGAATGTCCAGTATACGTTCATTAGCCAGTTTACTGCCCCATCCTTTTATGTAGACAATGGACTTTAGGAGCACCGGAAGCTCGCTCTTCTTTGCCAGTACCAGCCTAGCGCCGTCCCAGGGAGGGAGGGATACTTTCCACCAAGTTCTTTAGGGTGCTAACACATTGGTGAGATGCCAACCTCATCAACATGACACCCATGCTGAACTCGCAGCTCTCGCTCTCTATTGGTTGTTTGCCCTTTGAAGCGATTGCATGGTCCACTATCTTATTGTTGACCAGGTCTTCTATTTTACTCTGTTGGTCTATTGGAATTTTGCCTGTCGGATTACCGGCATCGTAAACTGCATAGCAGAGATCGTCCCGGTGCCTACTTCTGGCAACTTTGGCGTAAGATGGCGGCTCTTTTCCTTTTCCTCCGTCTAGCTTCTCCTTCCTCGTTTTTCGGGGCTTCTTTTGAGATTCCCTTACCTTAGAGGTTGATTTCGCCGACGTGTTCGTCTTCGGAATATCTGGCTTGGCGTTGTCACCCTTACTCGCAGGATTCTCACTTGAGATTCCTTTGAGTGAAGTATGGCTTGGCTTCGACTGTGTATTAGAAGACGGGGAGCTCTTTTTCTTCTTAGGTTTATTCTCAGTTGTCAACTCCTCGGGAGACCTGATCCTTTTTGCCTCAGATCTTGTGAGAGAGTCCGATTTTTCCTTTGGAGTGTCGTGGGATTGACTAACTATGATTTCCTGAAGCATCATTTTCAACTTCCTCCTCTGTGCTCCAGAAAGTCTTTTCTTAGTAATAGGTAGTTTAGCTATGCTATCACTTTCTTTTGACATATCGCTTATTCAAAAATCTTAAGTTCTTAAAATTGGAATATCATTGCAATTTTTTGTACAGAGTAAATTTCTTGGTATATTGTATTTTCCCTATTCTTGCAAATAACTTTGACAGTTTTGTATACCACATTTTAATCCATAAGAAACGCACTTTCTTTTGACATATCGCTTATTCAAAAATCTTATGTTCTTAAAATTGCGATATCATTGCAATTTTTTGTACAGAGTAAATTTCTTAGTATATTGTATTTTCCCTATTCCTGCAAATAACTTTGACAGTTTTCAAGCTACGACAGTTTTGTATACCTCATTTTAATCCATAAGAAATGCACTTTCTTTTGATAAATCGCCTCTTTCTTTCTTTTGACATATCGCTTATTCAAAAACTTAAGTTCTTATAATTGGTAAAATTGGGATATCATTACAATTTTGGTACAAAGTAAATTTCTTAGTGTATTATATTTTCGTTATTCCTGCAAAAAACTTCGACAGTTTTCAAGCTACGACAGTTTTGTATACCTCATTTTAATCAATAAGAAACGCACTTTCTTTTGACATATCGCTTATTCAAAAATCTTAAGTTCTTAAAGTTGGTAAAATTGGGATATTATTGCAATTTTTGGAACAGAGTAAATTTCTTAGTATATTGTATTTTCCCTATTCCTGCAAATAACTTTGACAGTTTTCAAGCTACGACAGTTTTGCATACCTCATTTTAATCCATAAGAAACTCACTTTCTTCTGAAATATCGCTTATTCAAAAATCTTAAGTTTTTAAAATTGGGATATCACTGCAAATTTTGGTACAGAGTAAATTTCTTAGTATATTGTATTTCCCTATTCCTGCAAATAACTTTGGCAGTTTTCAAGCTACGAAAGATTTGTATACCTCATTTTAATCCATAAGAAATGCACTTTCGTTTGACATATCGCTTATTCAAAACTGTTAAGTTCCTGAAATTGGTAAAATTGGGATATCATTGCAATTTTTGGTACAGAGTAAATTTCTTAGTATATTGTATTTTCCCTATTCCTGCAAATAACTTTGCAAGTTTTCAAGCTACGACAGTTTCGTATACCACATTTAATCCATAAGAAACGCACTTTCTTTTGACATATCGCTTATTTAAAAATCTTAAGTTCTTAAAATTGGGATATCATTACAATTTTTGGTACAGACTAAATTTCTTAGTATATTGTATTTTCCATATTCCTGCAAATAACTTTGACAGTTTTCAAGCTACGACAGTTTTGTATACTTCATTTTAATCTATAAGAAACGCACTTTCTTTTGACATATCGCTTATTCAAAAATCTTAAGTTCTTAAAATTTGGATATCACTGCAAATTTTGGTACAGAGTAAATTTCTTAGTATATTGTATTTTCCCTATTCCTGCAGACAACTTTGACAGTTTTTAAGCTACGACAGTTTTGTATATTTCATTTTAATCTATAAAATACCCATTTTCTTTCAAAAGTCTTAAGTTCTTAAAATTTGGATATCAATGCAATTTTTGGTACAGAGTAAATTTCTTAGTATATTGTATTATCCCTATTCCTGCAAATAACTTTGACAGTTTTCAAGCTACGACAGTTTTGTATATAACATTTTAATCCATAAAATACCCATTTGCTTTTGATATATCGTTTCTTCAAAAATCTTAAGTTCTTAAAATTGGATTATCATTGCAAATTTTGGTACAGAGTAAATTTCTTAGTATATTGTATTTTCCCTATTCCTGCAAATAACTTTGACAGTTTTCAAGCTACGAAAGTTTTGTATACCTCATTTTAATCCATAAGAAATGCACTTTCTTTCGACATATCGCTTATTCAAAAATCTTAAGTTCCTAAAATTGGTAAAATTGGGATATCATTGCAATTTTTGGTACAGAGTAAATTTCTTAGTATATTGTATTTTCCATATTCCTGCAAATAACTTTGACAGTTTTCAAGCTACGACAGTTTTGTACACCTCATTTTAATTATAAGAAACGCACTATCTTTTGACATATCGCTTATTCAAAAATCTTAAGTTCTTAAAATTGGGATATCATTGCAATTTTTGGTACAGAGTAAATTTCTTAGTATATTGCATTTTCCCTTTTCCTGCAAGTAACTTTGACAGTTTTCAAGCTACGACAGTTTTGTATACCTCATTTTAATCTATAATTTTAATCCCATTTTCTTTTAATATATCGCTTCTTAAAAATTCTTAAGTTCTTAAAACTGGGATATCATTGCAATTTTTGGTACAGAGTAAATTTCTTAGTATATTGTATTTTCCCAATTTCTCCAAATAACTTTGACAGTTTTCAAGCTACAGTTTGTATACCTCATTTTAATCCATAAGAAACGCACTTTCTTTTGACATATCGATTATTCAAAAATCTTAAGTTCTTAAAATTGGTAAAATTGGGATATCATTACAATTTTTGGTACAAAGTAAATTTCTTAGTGTATTATATTTTCCTTGTTCCTGAAAATAATTTCGACAGTTTTCAAGCTACGACAGTTTTGTATACCTCATTTTAATCAATAAGAAACGCACTTTCTTTTGACATATCGCCTATTCAAAAATATTAAGTTCTTAAAGTTGGTAAAATTGGGATATGATTGCAATTTTTGGAACAGAGTAAAACCTACGATAGTTTTGTATACCTCATTTTAATCCATAAGAATCGCACTTTCTTTTGACATATCGCTTATTCAAAAATCTTAAGTTCTTAAAATTGGTAAATTGGGATATCATTACAATTTTTGGTACAAAGTAAATTTCTTAGTGTATTATATTTTCCCTATTCCTGCAACTTCTACAGTTTAAAAGCTACGACAGTTTTGTATACCTCATTTTAATCAATAAGAAACGCACTTTCTTTTTACATATCGCTTATTCAAAAATCTTAAGTTCTTAAAATTTGGATATCATTGAAATTTTTGTACAGAGTAAATTTCTTAGTATATTGTATTTTCCTTATTCCTGCAAATAACTTTGACAGTTTTCAAGCTACGACAGTTTTGTATGTTTCATTTTAATCCATGAAATACCCATTCTTTTGATATATCTCTTCTTCAAAAATCTTAAGTTCTTAAAATTGGATTATCATTGCAAATTTTGGTACAGAGTAAATTTCTTAGCATATTGTATTTTCCCTATTCCTGCAAATAACTTGACAGTTTTCAAGCTACGACAGTTTTGTATACCCCATTTTAATCTATAATTTTAATCCCATTTTCTTTTGATATATCGCTTCTTAAAAAGTCTTAAGTTCTTAGAACTGGGATATGATTGCAATTTTTGGAACATTGTAAATTTCTTAGTATATTGTATTTTCCCTATTCCTGCAAATAACTTTGACAGTTTTCAAGCTACGACAGTTTTGTATACCTCACTTTAATCAATAAGAAACGTACTTTCTTTTGACATATTGCTTATTCAAAAATCTTAAGTTCTTAAAATTGGGATATCATTGCAATTTTTTGTACAGAGTAAATTTCTTAGTATATTGTATTTTCCCTATTCCCGCAAATAACTTTGACAGTTTTCAAGCTACGACAGTTTTGTATATCTCGTTTTAATCCATATGAAACGCACTTTCTTTTGACATATCGTCTATTCAAAAATCTTAAGTTCTTAAAGTTGGTAAAATTGGGATATGATTGCATTTTTTGGAACAGAGTAAAAGCTACGATAGTTTTGTATACCTCATTTTAATCCATAAGAATGGTACTTTCTTTTGACATATCGCTTATTCAAAATCTTAAGTTCTTAAAATTGGTAAAATTTGGATATCATTACAATTTTTGGTACAAAGTAAATTTCTTAGTGTATTATATTTTCCCTATTCCTGCAAATAACTTCGACAGTTTGAAGCTACGACAGTTTTGTATGTTTCATTTTAATCCATAAATACCCATTTTCTTTTGATATATCTCTTCTTCAAAAATCTTAAGTTCTTAAAATTGGATTATCATTGCAAATTTTGGTACAGAGTAAATTTCTTAGTATATTGTATTTTCCCTATTCCTGCAAATAACTTTGACAGTTTTCAAGCTACGACAGTTTTGTATACCTCATTTTAATCTATAATTTTAATCCCATTTTCTTTTGATATATCGCTTCTTAAAAAATCTTAAGTTCTTAGAACTGGGATATCATTGCAATTTTTGGTACAGAGTAAATTTCTTAGTATATTGTATTTTCCCTATTTCTACAAATAACTGTGATAGTTTTCAAGCTACGACAGTTTTGTATACCTCATTTTAATCCATAAGAAACGCAATTTCTTTTGACATATCGCTTATTCAAAAATCTTAAGTTCTTAAAATTGGTAAAATTGGAATATCATTACAATTTTTGGTACAAAATAAATTTCTTAGTGTATTATATTTTCCCTGTTCCTGCAAATAACTTCGACAGTTTTCAAGCTACGACAGTTTTGTATACCTCATTTTAATCAATAAGAAACGCACTTTCTTTTGACATATCGCTTATTCAAAAATCTTAAGTTCTTAAAGTTGGTAAATATGGGATATGATTGCAATTTTTGGAACAGAGTAAATTTCTTAGTATATTGTATTTTCCATATTCCTGCAAATAACTTTGACATTTTTCAAGCTACGACAGTTTTGTATACCTCATTTTAATCCATAAGAACACACTTTCTTTTGACATATCGCTTATTCAAAAATCTTAAGTTCTTAAAATTGGGATCTCGTTGCAATTTTTGGTACAGAGTAAATTTTCTAGTATATTGTATTTTTCTTTATTCCTGCAAATAACTTTGACAGTTTTCAAGCTACGACAGTTTTGTATACCTCATTTCAATCCATAAGAAACGCACTTTCTTTTGACATATCGCTTATTCAAAATCTTAAGTTCTTAAAATTGGTAAAATTGGGATATCATTACAATTTTGGTACAAAGTAAATTTCTTAGTGCATTATATTTTCCCTATTCCTGCAAATAACTTCGACAGTTTTCAAGCTACGACAGTTATGTATACCTCATTTTAATCCATAGAAACGCACTTTCTTTTGACATATCGCTTATTCAAAAATCTTAAGTTCTTAAAATTGGTAAAATTGGGATATGATTGCAATTTTTGGAACAGAGTAAATTTCTTTGTATATTGTATTTTCCCTATTCCTGCAAATAACTTTGACAGTTTTCAAGCTACGACAGTTTTGTATACCTCATTTTAATCCATAAGAAACGCGCTTTCTTTTGACATATCGCTTATTCAAAAATCTTAAGTTTATAAAATTGGGATAATATTACAATTTTTTTGTACAGAGTAAATTTCTTAGTATATTGCATTTTCCCTATGCCTGCAAATAACTTTGACAGTTTTCAAGCTACGAGAGTTTTGTATACCTCATTTTAATCCATTAGAAATGCACTTTCTTTTGACATATCGCTTATTCAAAAATCTTAAGTTCTTAAAATTGGTAAAATTGGGATATCATTACAATTTTTAGTACAAAGTAAATTTCTTAGTGTATTATATTTTCCCTATTCCTGCAAATAACTTCGAGAGTTTTCAAGCTACGACAGTCTTGTATACCTCATTTTAATCAACAAGAAACGAACTTTCTTTTGACATATCGCTTCTTCAAAAATCTTAAGTTCTTAAAATTGGGATATCATTGCAATTTTTGGTACAGAGTAAATTTCTTAGTATATTGTATTTTCGCTATTCCTGCAAATAACTTTGACAGTTTTCAAGCTACGACAGTTTTGTATACCTCATTTTAATCCATAAGAAACGCACTTTCTTTTGACATATCGCTTATTCAAAAATCTTAATTTCTTAAAATTGGTTAAAATTGGGATATCATTACAATTTTTAGTACAAAGTAAATTCTTAGTGTATTATATTTTCCCTATTCCTGCAAATATCTTCGAGAGTTTTCAAGCTACGACAGTTTTGTATACCTCATTTTAATCAATAAGAAACGAACTTTCTTTTGACATATCGCTTCTTCAAAAATCTTAAGTTCTTAAAATTGGGATATCATTGCAATTTTTGGTACAGAGTAAATTTCTTAGTATATTGTACTTTCCCTATTCCTGCAAATAACTTTGACAGTTTCAAGCTACGACAGTTTTATATACCTCATTTTAATCCATAATTTTAATCCCATTTTCTTTGACATATCGCTTCTTAAAAAATCTCAAGTTCTTAAAACTGGAATATCATTGCAATTTTTGGTACAGAGTAAATTTCTTAGTACATTATATTTTCCCTATTTATGCAAATAACTTTGACAGTTTTCAAGCTACGACAGTTTTGTATACCTCATTTTAATCCATAAGAAACGCACTTTCTTTGACATATCGGTTATTCAAAAATCTTAAGTTCTTAAAATTGGTAAAATTGGGATATCGTTACAATTTTTGGTACAAAGGAAATTTCTTAGTGTATTATATTTTCCCTATTCTGTAATGGCTTCATTCAAAAGTTTGATAACTTATAGTGGCAGATGTTATTTAGAACATTTTTAATGTGAAAGACAGAATTCAAAGGTGGTATAAGTTCTCTAAAACGATTATGTTTATAAAATATCAACATGTTCAATTTAGGTTGTTTCAGGTTGCGTTTCGCACGTTCTAGCTGAGCTAACTAGTTCGGCAGTAGTGGGCGGGGATCTTGCTCCTGAGTTTAACCTTGCCTATGCATTACAAACCAAAAAAAAGATAACGTGCGAATAATATGCCCTTATTGTCTATTACACTATCACTTATGCTATTTTTCCTCATTAAAGCTTAGGTGTTATAGCCTTGAACCTCTTTACCCTCCCATCCTAGGTTTTTCGTAGGTTGGAAGTTTAGTAATGAAAAACCCCAAACACACTAGATTCTACCAAAGACCGTTACAGTTTTACCACAAAAAAAAACTTAATTCATTTTTGAATCCAAATACATATGTATATTTAAAATGGGAATTATTCAACTTTTGAATATAAATCTCATAATAATATCTTATCAAACAGTTCTATCAGTTTTATAATCAATCACAAAAATATATATATAAAATATAATATTAAATCAAAAATGGGTTAATATAAATAATAACGAAAGATAAAATTAAAAACAAAATAATATAATGATCATTAACAAAGCTTTAATTGTTTTATTTGCACTCAATTTTAATTGTGCTTAAACGAGAAAGTTCAATTTACCACAATTAAAACTCTGTTGATCAATAAGCTTAAATAATATATAAGAGATGAAAATAAAAATCAAATCAAAACAAAAGAACTTACATAAAGTTTTATCCAACGCTGCATGTAGAAGGCCTCCTGCATACTTGTTGTTGTTTTTGCAGATCGATAATTTTGGTGGAGATTTTCTTCTTTTTGTTTTGTTAATTTGTTATAATAAATTAGGGTTAGCCATAAGGTATTAAATTTAGGGAAATTTCATAACTAATTACTATGGTAATATCGTAGTTAGTTAAACTTGAAATTGTCTTAATATTGGTGATGTTTAATATAATAAGTGCAATATTAGATCAGATTTAGGTACAATTTTCATTGTTTTTTTTTTTTGTTTTATACCCACCATCAAAAAAGATGGGGGGTATATTGATTTTGTCATTCCGTTTGTAACACATCGAAATATTGCTCATAGACCCATAAAAGTATATATATTCCGGGTCCTTATTAAATTCTAAGACGATCTAGCCATGTCCGTCCGTCTGTCCGTCTGTCCGTCCGTCCGTCCGTCCGTCCGTCCGTCCGTCTGTCCGTCTGTCTGTTGAAATCACGATAGGGACCACACGAGAGGAGCTAGGCAGTTGAAATTTTGCATAAATATTCTCTATTGTTAAGGTTTGTTTGGTATTGAAAATGGGCAATATCGGTCCACTTTTTCGGATAGCCCCCATACAAGTGGACCTCCAAAAAACAGCTTCAACGGGCATAACTACTTTAGAAGTACAAGTATAGCGATGAAATTCGACATAAATAAGTTCCATATGAGCCAAAATCTTTCTACCAAATTTTTTCAGGATCGGCCCATAAATGACCCTACCCCCCCATATAAGGTCCCCTTCTGAAAATGACTTAACACTCATTACTGGCCACAAAATGCAAGTATAGCGATGAAATTCGACATAAATAAGTTTCATGTGAGCCAAAATCTTTTTACCAAATTTTTTGAGGATCGGTCCATAATTGACCCTACCCCTCATATAAGGTCCCCTTTAGAAAATTACTTTAACACTCATTACTGGTCCAAAAATGCGAGTATAGCGATGAAATTCGGTATAAAATAAGTTTCTTACGAACCGAAATCGCTCTACGAATTTTTTTTTTAAGATCGGCCCATAAATGACCCTACCCCCCCATATAAGGTCCCCTTCTGAAAATGACTTTAACGCTAACAAGTAAGAGTGTTATATTCGGCTGTGCCGAATCTCATATACCACCATCAAACCGTATGCCGTAAAAGGAATGCTCCCATATAACATCAGGGTGATGTTTGGAATATACCTTAAGACAATTATGGACCGAGCTCTTTTGAACTAACAAATATTAATTTTTAATATTTTGTACTGTACTTGTAATTATCAGAGTTTTTCTTCATCAAATTTTCTAAAGAGGATCTCATATGTGGTGTATGGTCAATTGTTGAACTATCCTCATAACTTTTTGTAGACTGATTTTGGTTCATATAAACTTGTTTACATTCGCTGTTCTCGCATTTTTATGCCGACACATTCCGCATGAAATTCGGAGCGAATTTCGTACCGTATTTCATAACACATATTTTTTAGCCAGTATTATCGTTTAAGAAATTTTCTAAAGGGGACCTTGTATGGGCGGTAGGTAGTAATTATGGACCGATCCTCCCTAAATTTAGTGGAGAGATTTTGGCACGCAGTAAACTTATGTGCGTCAATTTTCGTCACTACATTAATATTTTTAAGCCAGTAATGAGCAGTATAGTTATTTGCAGAGGGGGCCTTATATGGGGGAAGGGTCATTTATGGGCCGATCCAAAAAAATTGGTACCGATTTTGGCTCGTAAGAAACTTACGTGTGTAGCATTTCATCGCTTTACTCTTATTTTTAAGACAGTAATGAGCGTTAAAGCTATTTCCTGAAGTGGACCCAATAGGGGGAGAAGGGCCAATTATGGACCTATCCATATTAAAGTTATTAAAATTTTGGCTCGCGAGGAACTTAATTGGTAAAATTTTATTGCTATATTCGTATTTTTTAGCCAGTAATGAGCGTTAAAGTCATTTTCAGAAGGGGACCTTATATGGGGGGTAGGGTCATTTATGGGCCGATCTTAAAAAAAAATCGTAGAGCGATTTCGGTTCGTAAGAAACTTATTTATACCGAATTTCATCGCTATACTCGCATTTTTGGACCAGTAATGAGTGTTAAAGTAATTTTCTAAAGGGGACCTTATATGAGGGGTAGGGTCAATTATGGACCGATCCTCAAAAAATTTGGTAAAAGATTTT
>NW_023998097.1:0-11907 GCF_015586225.1 Lucilia sericata | reverse complement strand
GATCTAGAATTATTGTTCTATGTTTAAAAAACGCGGTAATTTGAGGTTCCGATATGGTTGCAAATATCTTTGACAGTTTTCATGCTAGGCATTAGTTTACGCATCATTTAAGCATTACAGTTGCACTTTATTTTGGTGTAATTTGTGGCATAATGAATTTTTACAAAATTGGATAAATCGTATATTATGGTACAGGTTCAAAAATGCGGGGTAATTTAAGGCTCCGATATGTTGCAAATAACTTTTATAGTTTTCATGTTAAACAGTCGTTATATATCTTTTATTTGCATTATAGTTGCCCAATTTGCTTTGTATATTAATTTATTTCCCTAATATATTTTTGGAAATAGCCAATGGATAGATCGGAGAATTATTTTCACAGCTTTTAAAAACGCGGTAGTTTGAGGTTCCGATATGGCTGCAATAACATTGACAGTTTCAAGCTATGACAGTCATTTTATGCCTTCATTTTAAAGCATTATGATGCACTTTAATATGGTATATAATTGTATCATTAATGTGTTGTTTTTACAAATTGGTCAATTTGATAGACCGGGTTAGATAAGGAATTATTGTTCTATGTTTAGTAAACGCAGTAATCTGAGGATCCGATATGGTTGCAATTAACTTTGGCAGTTTTCGTGCTAGGACAGTCGTTTATGCACATTTTTAAAGCATTATTAAAATTGCCATTGTTTTGGTATATAATTTATTGCATAATGTATTTTTAGAAAATGGCAATTGGCTAGATCGGTAGAATTATTTTCCCAGGTTTTAAAAAGCGGTAATTTGAGGTTCCGATATGGTTGTGAATAAACTTTGACAGTTTTCATTTATGCATCAGTTTAGAGCATTATGTTTGCACTTTAATTTGGTAAATCATTTGTGGCACAATGTGTTCGTCTAAAAAATGGTCAATTTGAAGGATCGGTAGAATTATTGTTCTATGTTTAAAAACGCGGTAATTTGAGGTTCCGATATGGTTGCAAATAACGTTGACAGTTTTCATGCTATGACAGTCATTTATGCATCAATTTAGAGCACTATGATTGCACTTTAATTTGGTATATCATTTGTGGCATAATGTGTTCGTCTAAAAAATGGTCAATTTGGTGGATCGTAGAATTATTGTTCTATGTTTAAAAACGCGGTAATTTGAGGTTACGATATGGTTGCAAATAACATTGACAGTTTTCATGCTATGACAGTCATTTATGCTTCATTTTGAAGCATTTGTTTTGGTATATAATTTATTGCATAATGTATTTTTAGAAAATGGCCAATTGGATAGATCGATAGAATTATTTTCCCAGGTTTAAAAAGGCGGTAATTTGAGGTTCCGATATGGTTATGAATAACTTTGACAGTTTTCATGCTATGACAGTCATGTATGCATCAGTTTAGAGCATTATGATTGCACTTTAATTTGGTATATCATTTGTGGCATAATGTGTTCGTCTAAAAAATGGTCAATTTGATGGATCGGTAGAATTATTGTTCTATGTTTAAAAACGCGGGTAATTTGAGGTTCCGATATGGTTGCAAATAACTTTGACAGTTTTCATGCTAGGGCAATAGTTTATGCATCATTTTAAAGCATTACAGTTGCACTTTATTTTGGTGAATAATTTGTGGCATAATGAATTTATACAAAAGTTGGAAAGATCGGTATATTTATTGGTACAGGTTTAAAAATGCGGTAATTCAAGGCTCCGATATGGTTTGCAAATAACTTTTATAGTTTTCATGTTATAACAGTCGTTTATATATCTTTTTATTGCATTATAGTTGCCATTTGTTTTGGTATATAATTTATTGCATAATATATTTTAGAAAATTGCCAATTGGATAGATCGGTAGAATTATTTTCACAGCTTTAAAAAGGCGGTAATTTGAGGTTCCGATATGGTTGCAAATAACATTGACAGTTTTCATGCTATTACAGTCATTTATGCTTCATTTTAAAGCATTATGATTGCACATTAATATGGTATATCATTTGTAGCATAATGTGTGTTTTTACTAATTGGTGAATTTGATAGATCGGTAGAATTATTGTTCTATGTTTAATAAACGCGGTAATCTGAGGTTCCGATATGGCTGCAATTAACTTTGGCAGTTTTCGTGCTAGGACAGTCATTTATGCACCATGTTTATGCATAATGTATTTTAGAAAACGGCCAATTGGATAAATCGGTAGAATTATTTTCCCCAGGTTAAAAAACGCGGTAATTTGAGGTTCCGATATGGTTGTGAATAACTTTGACAGTTTTCATGCTATGACAGTCATTTATGCATCATTTTAAAGCATTACAGTTGCACTTTATTTTGGTGTATAATTTGTGGCATAATGAATTTTTACAAAAATTGGATAGATCGGTATATTTATTGGTACAGGTTCAAAAATGCGGTAATTTAGGCTCCGATATGGTTGCAAATAACTTTTATAGTTTTCATGTTATAACAGTCGTTTATATATCTTTTTATTGCATTATAGTTGCCATTTGCTTTGGTATATAATTATTCCATAATATGTTTTTTGGAAAATGGCCAATTGGATAGATCGGCAGAATTATTTTCACAGCTTTAAAAACGCGGTAGTTTGAGGTTCCGATATGGCTGCAAATAACATTGACAGTTTTCACGCTATGACAGTCATTTATGCATAATTTTAAAGCATTATGATTGCACTTTAATATGGTTTATCATTTGTAGCATAATGTGTATTTTTACAAATTGGTCAATTTGATAGACCGGTAGAATTATTGTTCTATGTTTAATAAACGCAGTAATCTGAGGATCCGATATGGTTGCAATTAACTTTGGCAGTTTTCGTGCTAGGACAGTCGTTTATGCACCATTTTAAAGCATTAAAATTGCCATTTGTTTTGGTATATAATTTATTGCATAATGTATTTTTAGAAAATGGCCAATTGGATAGATCGGTAGAATTATTTTCCCAGGTTTAAAAAGGCGGTAATTTGAGGTTCCGATATGGTTGTGAATAACTTTGACAGTTTTCATGCTATGACAGTCATTTATGCATCATTTTAAAGCATTATGATTGCACTTTAATTTGGTATATCATTTGTGGCACAATGTGTTCGTCTAAAAAATGGTCAATTTGAAGGATCGGTAGAATTATTGTTCTATGTTTAAAAACGCGGTAATTTGAGGTTCCGATATGGTTGCAAATAACTTTGACAGTTTTCATGCTAGGGCAATAGTTTATGCATCATTTTAAAGCATTACAGTTGCACTTTATTTTGGTGTATAATTTGTGGCATAATGAATTTTTACAAAAATTGGATAGATCGGTATATTTATTGGTACAGGTTTTAAAAATGCAGTAATTCAAGGCTCCGATATGGTTGCAAATAACTTTTATAGTTTTCATGTTATAAACAGTCGTTTATACATCTTTTATTGCATTATAGTTGCCATTTGTTTTGGTATATAATTTATTGCATAATATATTTTTAGAAAATTTCCAATTGGATAGATCGGTAGAATTATTTTCACAGCTTTAAAAAGGCGGTAATTTGAGGTTCCGATATGGTTGCAAATAACATTGACAGTTTTCATGCTATGACAGTCATTTATGCTTCATTTTAAAGCATTATGATTGCACTTTAATATGGTATATAATTTGTAGCATAAAATATGTATATAATTTGTAGCATAATGTGTGTTTTTACTAATTGGTGAATTTGATAGATCGGTAGAATTATTGTTCTATGTTTAATAAACGCGGTAATCTGAGGTTCCGATATGGCTGCAATTAACTTTGGCAGTTTTCGTGCTAGGACAGTCGTTTATGCACCATTTTAAAGCATTAAAATTGCCATTTGTTTTGGTATATAATTTATTGCATAATGTATTTTTAGAAAACGGCCAATTGGATAAATCGGTAGAATTATTTTTCCAGGTTTAGAAACGCGGTAATTTGAAGTTCCGAAATGGTTGTGAATAACTTTGACAGTTTTCATGCTATGACAGTCATTTATGCATCATTTTAAAGCATTACAGTTGCACTTTATTTTGGTGTATAATTTGTGGCATAATGAATTTATACAAAAGTTGGAAAGATCGGTATATTTATTGGTACAGGTTTAAAAATGCGGTAATTCAAGGCTCCGATATGGTTGCAAATAACTTTTATAGTTTTCTTGTTATAACAGTCGTTTATACATCTTTTTATTGCATTATAGTTGCCATTTGTTTTGGTATATAATTTATTGCATAATATATTTTTAGAAAATTGCCAATTGGATAAATCGGTAGAATTATTTTCACAGCTTTAAAAGGCGGTAATTTGAGGTTCCGATATGGTTGCAAATAACATTGACAGTTTTCATGCTATGACAGTCATTTATGCATCATTTTAAAGCATTATGATTGCACTTTAATATGTATATCATTTGTAGCATAATGTGTGTTTTTACAAATTAGGCAATTTGATAGATCGGTAGAATTATTGTTCTATGTTTAATAAAAGCAGTAATCTGAGGTTCCGATATGGTTGCAATTAACTTTGGCAGTTTTCGTGCTAGGACAGTCGTTTATTCACCATTTTAAAGCATTAAAATTGCCATTTGTTTTGGTATATAATTTATTGCATAATGTATTTTAGAAAATGGCCAATTGGATAGATCGGTAGAATTATTTTCCCAGGTTTAAAAAGGCGGTAATTTGAGGTTCCGATATGGTTGTGAATAACTTTGAACAGTTTTCATGCTATGACAGTCATTTATGCATCAGTTTAGAGCATTATGATTGCACTTTAATTTGGTATATCATTTGTGGCACAATGTGTTCGTCTAAAAAATGGTCAATTTGATGGATCGGTAGAATTATTTTCACAGCTTTAAAAACGCGGTAATTTGAGGTTCCGATATGGTTGCAAATAACTTTGACAGTTTTCATGCTAGGGCAATAGTTTATGCATCATTTTAAAGCATTACAGTTGCACTTTATTTTGGTGTATAATTTGTGGCATAATGAATTTTTACAAAAGTTGGATAGATCGGTATATTTATTGGTACAGGTTTAAAAATGCAGTAATTCAAGGCCCGATATGGTTGCAAATAACTTTTATAGTTTTCATGTTATAACAGTCGTTTATATATCTTTTTATTGCATTATAATTAGTTGCCATTTGTTTTGGTATGTAATTTATTGCATAATATATTTTTAGAAAATTGCCAATTGGATAGATCGGTAGAATTATTTTCACAGCTTTAAAAAGGCGGTAATTTGAGGTTCCGATATGGTTGTAAATAACATTGACAGTTTTCATGCTATGACAGTCATTTATACTTCATTTTAAAGCATTATGATTGCACTTTAATACGGTATATAATTTGTAGCATAATGTGTGTTTTTACTAATTGGTGAATTTGATAGATCGGTAGAATTATTGTTCTATGTTTAATAAACGCTGTAATCTGAGGTTCCGATATGGCTGCAATTAACTTTGGCAGTTTTCGTGCTAGGACAGTCGTTTATGCACCATTTTAAAGCATTAAAATTGCCATTTGTTTTGGTATATAATTTATTGCATAATGTATTTTTAGAAAACGGCCAATTGGATAAATCGGTAGAATTATTTTCCCAGGTTTAAAAACGCGGTAATTTGAGGTTCCGATATGGTTGTGAATAACTTTGACAGTTCTCATGCTAGGGCAATAGTTTATGCTAGGACAGTCGTTTATGCACCATTTTAAAGCATTAAAATTGCAATTTGTTTTGGTATATAATTTATTGCATAATGTTTTTTTAGAAAATGGCCAATTGGATAGATCGGTAGAATTATTTTCCCAGGTTTAAAAAGGCGGTAATTTGAGGTTCCGATATGGTTGTGAATAACTTTGACAGTTTTCATGCTATGACAGACATGTATGCACCATTTTAAAGCATTATGATTGCACTTTAATTTGGTATATCATTTGTGGCACAATGTGTTCGTCTAAAAAATGGTCAATTTGAAGGATCGGTAGAATTATTGTTCTATGTTTAAAAACGCGGTAATTTGAGGTTCCGATATGGTTGCAAATAACTTTGACAGTTTTCTTGCTAGGGCAATAGCTTATGCATCATTTTAAAGCATTAAGTTGCACTTTATTTTGGTGTATAATTTGTGGCATAATGAATTTTTACAAAAATTGGATAGATCGGTATATTTATTGGTACAGGTTTAAAAATGCGGTAATTCAAGGCTCCGATATGGATGCAAATAACTTTTATAGTTTTCATGTTATAACAGTCGTTTATATATCTTTTTATTGCATTATAGTTGTCATTTGTTTTGGTATATAATTTATTGCATAATATATTTTTAGAAAATTGCCAATTGGATAGATCGGTAGAATTATTTTCACAGCTTTAAAAAGGCGGTAATTTGAGGTTCCGATATGGTTGCAAATAACATTGACAGTTTTCATGCTATGACAGTCATTTATGCTTCATTTTAAAGCATTATGATTGCACTTTTATATGGTATATAATTTGTAGCATAATGTGTGTTTTTACTAATTGGTGAATTTGATAGATCGGTAGAATTATTGTTCCATGTTTAATAAACGCGGTAATCTGAGGTTCCGATATGGCTGCAATTAACTTTGGCAGTTTTCGTGCTAGGACAGTCGTTTATGCACCATTTTAAAGCATTAAAATTGCCATTTGTTTTGGTATATAATTTATTGCATAATGTATTTTTAGAAAACGGCCAATTGGATAAATCGGTAGAATTATTTTCCCAGGTTTAGAAACGCGGTAATTTGAGGTTCCGATATGGTTGTGAATAACTTTGACAGTTTTCATGCTATGACAGTCATTTATGCATCATTTTAAAGCATTACAGTTGCACTTTATTTTGGTATATAATTTGTGGCATAATGAACTTATACAAAAGTTGGAAAGATCGGTATATTTATTGGTACAGGTTTAAAAATGCGGTAATTCAAGGCTCCGATATGGTTGCAAATAACTTTTATAGTTTTCATGTTATAACAGTCGTTTATATATCTTTTTATTGCATTATAGTTGCCATTTGTTTTGGTATATAATTTATTGCATAATATATTTTTAGAAAATTGCCAATTGGATAGATCGGTAGAATTATTTTCACAGCTTTAAAAAGGCGGTAATTTGAGGTTCCGATATGGTTGCAAATAACATTGACAGTTTTTCATGCTATGACAGTCATTTATGCATCATTTTAAAGCATTATGATTGCACTTTAATATTGTATATAATTTGTAGCATAATGTGTGTTTTTACAAATTAGGCAATTTGATAGATCGGTAGAATTATTGTTCTATGTTTAATAAAAGCAGTAATCTGAGGTTCCGATATGGTTGCAATTAACTTTGGCAGTTTTCGTGCTAGGACAGTCGTTTATGCACCATTTTAAAGCATTAAAATTGCCATTTGTTTTGGTATATAATTTATTGCATAATGTATTTTAAGAAAATGGCCAATTGGATAGATCGGTAGAATTATTTTCCCAGGTTTAAAAAGGCGGTAATTTGAGGTTCCGATATGGTTGTGAATAACTTTGACAGTTTTCATGCTATGACAGTCATTTATGCATCAGTTTAGAGCATTATGATTGCACTTTAATTTGGTATATCATTTGTGGCATAATGTGTTCGTCTAAAAAATGGTCAATTTGATGGATCGGTAGAATTATTGTTCTATGTTTAAAAACGCGGTAATTTGAGGTTCCGATATGGTTGCAAATAACTTTGACAGTTTTCATGCTAGGGCAATAGTTTATGCATCATTTTAAAGCATTACAGTTGCACTTTATTTTGGTGTATAATTTGTGGCATAATGAATTTTTACAAAAGTTGGATAGATCGGTATATTTATTGGTACAGGTTTAAAAATGCGGTAATTCAAGGCACCGATATGGTTGCAAATAACTTTTATAGTTTTCATGTTATAACAGTCGTTTATATATCTTTTTATTGCATTATAATTAGTTGCCATTTGTTTTGGTATATAATTTATTGCATAATATATTTTTAGAAAATTGCCAATTGGATAGATCGGTAGAATTATTTTCACAGCTTTAAAAAGGCGGTAATTTGAGGTTCCGATATGGTTGTAAATAACATTGACAGTTTTCATGCTATGACAGTCATTTATGCTTCATTTTAAAGCATTATGATTGCACTTTAATATGGTATATAATTTGTAGCATAATGTGTGTTTTTACTAATTGGTGAATTTGATAGATCGGTAGAATTATTGTTCTATGTTTAATAAACGCTGTAATCTGAGGTTCCGATATGGCTGCAATTAACTTTGGCAGTTTTCGTGCTAGGACAGTCGTTTATGCACCATTTTAAAGCATTAAAATTGCCATTTGTTTTGGTATATAATTTATTGCATAATGTATTTTTAGAAAACGGCCAATTGGATAAATCGGTAGAATTATTTTCCCAGGTTTAAAAACGCGGTAATTTGAGGTTCCGATATGGTTGTGAATAACTTTGACAGTTTTCATGCTAGGGCAATAGTTTATGCATCATTTTAAAGCATTAAGTTGCACTTTATTTTGGTGTATAATTTGTGGCATAATGAATTTTTACAAAAATTGGATAGATCGGTATATTTATTGGTACAGGTTTAAAAATGCGGTAATTTAAGGCCCCGATATGGTTGCAAATAACTTTTATAGTTTTCATGTTATAACAGTCGTTTATACATCTTTTTATTGCATTTTAGTTGCCATTTGTTTTGGTATATAATTTATTGCATAATGTATTTTTAGAAGATGGCCAATTGGATGGATCGATAGAATTATTTTCCCAGGTTTAAAAAGGCGGTAATTTGAGGTTACGATATGGTTGTGAATTACTTTGACAGTTTTCATGCTATGACAGTCATTTATGCATCAGTTTAGAGCATTATGATTGCACTTTAATTTGGTATATCGTTTGTGGCATAATGTGTTCGTCTAAAAAATGGTCAATTTGATGGATCGGTAGAATTATTGTTCTACGTTTAAAAACGCGGTAATTTGAGGTTCCGATATGGTTGCAAATAACTTTGACAGTTTTCATGCTAGGGCATTAGTTTACGCATCATTTTAAAATATTGTATATAATTTGTAGCATAATGTGTGTTTTTACAAATTGGGCAATTTGATAGATCGGTAGAATTATTGTTCTATGTTTAATAAAAGCAGTAATCTGAGGTTCCGATATGGTTGCAATTAACTTTGGCAGTTTTTATGCTAGGACAGTCGTTTATGCACCATTTTAAAGCATTAAAATTGCCATTTGTTTTGGTATATAATTTATTGCATAATGTATTTTAAGAAAATGGCCAATTGGATAGATCGGTAGAATTATTTTCCCAGGTTTAAAAAGGCGGTAATTTGAGGTTCCGATATGGTTGTGAATAACTTTGACAGTTTTCATGCTATAACAGTCATTTATGCGTCAGTTTAGAGCATTATGATTGCACTTTTATTTGGTATAGCATTTGTGGCATAATGTGTTCGTCTAAAAAATGGTCAATTTGATGGATCGGTAGAATTATTGTTCTATGTTTAAAACGCGGTAATTTGAGGTTCCGATATGGTTGCAAATAACTTTGACAGTTTTCATGCTAGGGCAATAGTTAATGCATCATTTTAAAGCATTACAGTTGCACTTTATTTTGGTGTATAATTTGTGGCATAATGAATTTTTACAAAAGTTGGATAGATCGGTATATTTATTGGTACAGGTTTAAAAATGCGGTAAGTCAAGGCTCCGATATGGTTGCAAATAACTTTTATAGTTTTCAAGTTATAACAGTCGTTTATATATCTTTTTATTGCATTATAAGTAGTTGCCATTTGTTTTGGTATATAATTTATTGCATAATATATTTTTAGAAAATTGCCAATTTGTTTTGGTATATAATTTATTGCATAATGTATTTTAAGAAAATGGCCAATTGGATAGATCGGTAGAATTATTTTCCCAGGTTTAAAAAGGCGGTAATTTGAGGTTCCGATATGGTTGTGAATAACTTTGACAGTTTTCATGCTATGACAGTCATTTATGCATCAGTTTAGAGCATTATGATTGCACTTTAATTTGGTATATCATTTGTGGCATAATGTGTTCGTCTAAAAAATGGTCAATTTGATGGATCGGTAGAATTATTTTCACAGCTTTAAAAACGCGGTAATTTGAGGTTCCGATATGGTTGCAAATAACTTTGACAGTTTTCATGCTAGGGCAATAGTTTATGCATCATTTTAAAGCATTACAGTTGCACTTTATTTTGGTGTATAATTTGTGGCATAATGAATTTTTACAAAAGTTGGATAGATCGGTATATTTATTGGTACAGGTTTAAAAATGCGGTAATTCAAGGCACCGATATGGTTGCAAATAACTTTTATAATTTTCATGTTATAACAGTCGTTTATATATCTTTTTATTGCATTATAATTAGTTGCCATTTGTTTTGGTATATAATTTATTGCATAATATATTTTTAGAAAATTGCCAATTGGATAGATCGGTAGAATTATTTTCACATCTTTAAAAAGGCGGTAATTTGAGGTTCCGATATGGTTGTAAATAACATTGACAGTTTTCATGCTATGACAGTTGTTCACCGTAGCTCCGTCCCTGCCTTCATAAATTATCTTTGTTTCTTTTAATTTATACTTTGTCTTATTTGTCACATTTTAAACTCCCTCTCTCCTGTTATTTACAATTCCCTTTCACCTCTTCTCTTTTACATATTATAAATTGCAAATATTCTCTTTAAAATTATAACTGTTAATTCTTTAGCTTTTTTATGTTCTTGCTTCAACTTGTTAAATTTAAGTTTTCAGTTGTAATAAAGAATGCAAATAAACAAGTAAAAACAGTTTACATATTTGTCGTTTCGTTTTTCGTATAATTTGTCTGTAAAAAATATTGCAGATCCTAACATTGGTGACCCCGACGTGATTACATTAATAGTAATACGTTGATAAAGTATCAATTCGGATATTTTTATTAAAAAATAGTTTGCATTCGAATAACTATTTCGACGGATTCTACTGCATGTTTATATTGTGACGTCATTGTTTGTTTCATAGTTTTAATATTTATACACATTGTTCGTTTTGATAATTATACAAATAAATTTCGTGTTCGTGTTTGTTCTTGAAAATTGTTATGAGTACCACTGAGGAGAACGTTACAGACGGCAATGTTGATTTATCGCCGTATCAAAATAAAGTCATTGCTATTACCAATCAACTAGTGAGCTTAAACATGTCACTTAACGTAGTTCAATTAAGGGAATATGATGCAGATGAGCTTACGGTCCGTCTTGAGTACGTAGAGAGCCTTAATAATAGCTTCGATCAAGCGCAAACCATTTTAGAGGAAAAAGACACCAGCATTTTGGAAAGCAATACACGGTTCAATTTTGTATACATTTATTTTGAAGTTAAGGCTAAGCTTACACGCCAGTTAAATTATATTAAAAATGTTGAAACACAACATCGATCATCAACATTTCGTCAATTTTCTTTAGATGAACCTCAATCGTATGCTTTTCCTCAACGTAGATCGCGATTGCCAGAATTAAAAATACCTCCATTTGCTGGATCATATCTTGATTGGCCAGATTTTTATGCTATGTTTTGTACCGTCGTTGATAAAGATGATATAACGAAAATTGAAAAATTTCAACATTTACGTGCTTGTTTAAAAGATGCTGCATTAGATACAATTTCATCATTAGAACAACTGACGCAAACTATGATAAAGCCATCGAGTTATTAAAAAGACGTTTCGATAACAAATTGGTTACATTTCAGGCACATATAAAAGAAATTTTTGATTTAAGTAGCGCTGAAAAGGGCTCCGCATCAAATTTACGTCAACTCAGTGACTA
>NW_023998096.1:0-11907 GCF_015586225.1 Lucilia sericata | reverse complement strand
AAAGAGCCACACGTTTGCTTAAGGAAGATTTTTATTTACCTTGAATTTAAAAAGGCCTTAAGTCATATTTTTTTATTTAACGAATTTAGAGAAAATTTTCGATAAATAATCTTTTTAAAGAGAATTTTCAATAAACTCACTCTTTGAGAGAATATTCGATAAATTTGATCTCTGCAGATAATTTTTGATAAATATAGACCAGACTATAGACTAGACTATGGACTAGACTGTAGACTAGACTAGACTAGACTAGGCTAGACTGGACTAGAATAGAATAGGACTAGGCTAGACTAGACTAGACTAGACTAGACTAGACTAGACTAGATTAGACTAGATTAGACTATACTATAGACTAGGCTATAGATCAGACCATATACTAGACTAAACACTAGACTATAGACTAGACTATATTCTAGTCTATAGTCTAGACTATAGACTAGAATATAGTCTAGACTATAGACTGAACTATAGACTAGACTAAAGACTAGACTAGACTATAGACTAGACTATAGACTAGACTATAGACTAGACTATAGACTAGACTATAGACTAGACTATAGACTAGACTATAGACTAGACCATAGACTAGACTATAGACTAGACTATAGACTAGACTATAGACTAGACTATAGACTAGACTATGACTAGGACATAGACTAGACTATAGACTAGACTATAGGACTAGACTATAGACTAGACTATAGGACTGGACTATAGACTAGACTATAGACTAGACTATAGACTAGACTATAGACTAGACTATAGACTAGACTATAGACTAGACTATAGACTAGACTATAGACTAGACTATAGCCTAGACTATAGCCTAGACTATAGACTAGACTATAGAATAGACTATAGACTAGACTATAGACTAGACTATAGACTAGACTATAGACAGACTAGAGACTAGACTATAGACTAGACTATAGACTAGACTATAGACTAGACTATAGACTAGACTATAGACTAGACTATAGACTAGACTATAGACTAGGACTATAGACTAGACTATAGACTAGACTATAGACTAGACTATAGACTAGACTATAGACTAGACTATAGACTAGACTATAGACTAGACTATAGACTAGACTATAGACTAGACTATAGACTAGACTATAGACTAGACTATAGACTAGACTATAGACTGGACTATAGACTAAACTATAGACTAGACTATAGACTAGACCAGGGGTCGGCAAACTATGCTCGCGGGCCAAATGCGGCTCTTTGGATGTGGAGCTGTGGCTCTTTAGTTTTATACACATTTTATTTATTTTATAAAAAAAATATTTATATATTTTAAAATTTTTCGGAATCGATTAACGAGCAGTGTATTAATACTAACAAAACAATTCGCAAAAGTTTCTACAATATACATACACAACTTTTTAACTTTGCTTAATCGTTCTGTACATGAACGAAACAAAAACATATACTTTTTGAGTGAGAAAGAAAGAAAATACACAATTAGCTTTTCGCTCATTTCCTTGCTTTTACAATCGTACATTTGAGAATAAATCCTCATTGAACCATTTGGAATTGGTATTGGATCTCTAGAAATGCAAAGTTTAAAAGCAAGTTGGAAGAGTTAGGTAAAAAGCCAACTAATAAATGAAAATTTATAGTCATTTTTGAAACTTTAAACAACAAGTTATGATCCAATCTAAAGCCATACAAACCTATCACTCCCATTGAATTTGTTCCATGTACAAGTTAATATTGTAAGAAAATTTTTAATTCTTTAAAGTGTTAATTGAAAAGTTCCTAAAAACAAACAAACAAACTCCTACGAATTGCAATTAAATAAGATGTAGATGAGGATGTGCATACATTCCGAAATTTTCGTGTTTTTGGAATTAAAAGATATTTTTTGGAAATTTAAAATATAGTAACTAATTTATGTGGAGAGTTTGGATACAGTTAAATACTAAAAACTTGGTCTATTTGAAAACTTTAATCTTTTTTTAAAGAATTTTATATTTTTTTTAACGCTTTCTATAAAAAGGTGCCAAAAATTAAACATTTTTAAATATTGCACGTTTTAATGACAGTGATCTATGAAGATTGATATATTTTTTGCATAAAATGTTTGGCTATAAATAAATAATTGACCAGAAAGCGTATTATGGACCCATCCTTACAAAATTTGGTAATGAGATTTTTGATCCTATGAAACTTGTTTGTGTTGATTTTCATCACTACCCAGCAAAAAAAGACGTGCAAAAAAGTAGTAAATGCATGGGTTGAACTGATAGTGAACTGGTTCATATTTAGGGGAAACATGCATGATTTTAACATTAGCGTGCCATTGGCATGCATGGGTTCGTATTTGCAAAAATAGTTCGTCATTTAAATGAGTTCTTATAACCAATGAATATTCGATGATTCTCAAGCGAATTTTCATTGGTGCACTATATTTATTTAAAAATGCATTAATGGTACTTCGATTTAATTATCAATATTTAAATAATTTTTTTGAATGATATTGACAAAAATAGAATAAGATAAAACATAACTAACTGATTTTGATTGGATTTAAATTCATGCAGAGGAAAAATACCCATTGTGTTTTAAAATCCGTTAAGCAGTCTTGGTTTTTTCCTTCTCTTATTAATGGACTTAATATTACTAATTTTAATGGACTTAATATTACTAATTTTAACAAAAATCTAATAAAAAAATTAATGTCATTTTTAATCTTTATTGTATGAAATGCACGTTTTCGTTAAATCTCCTAAGATAATACCAAATTACAGTAAAATATTACAATTCCTATAGTGGAGTTACATGAGTGAATTTGGGTGCATTTTTCATGCCTTCACTGATGACAAATTTATTAGAATTTAGGCATGTATTTAAAACGCATTAAATAGAATACTTACTAAAGAAATCATGAAATTATCCCTTCTTCTTTAACAACTTCAAAATTTTTTTGCTGGGTATACTTGTGTTTTAGACTGTTGTATGTATTTTTGTTCTTATAAACTTGTTTATGACGAATTCCACCACTATGCTAGTATTGCCTGTTTTGAGCGTTAAAGCGTGGGGATCTAATATGGGGGATAGGATCAATTATGAGCCGATCATCACTAAATTTGGTTAAGTTATTTTTTTGTGCCTGTTTGTGTTGAATTTTGTCATAATACTGCTATCATTAAGCCAGTTCTGATTGTTAAATTAAAATTTGGAAGATAGATTTTTGTTCTTATACAACTTGTTCTCATACAACTTGTTTATCTCGAATTTCGTCGCTATACTGCTACTTTTAACTGTCTTGTCTATACCCGAGCAAAATTACGTACATCAATACCCAACATACCCGGGTATGTCATACAATTTATATGGCTATTTCATCTTTTTACACATTTCTAGTGTATAATTCAGATAATTGTTAAAACTAATTTAATAAAACGTCTGTATATATAAATTAAATAGTTTTTGATTATAAACCATTAAATTTTAGCAATTCTTTTTAGAGTTTTCTTATTGCTTTCCTATTAACAAAAATATCGTATGCAAAAAACATAAAGAAAAACGCCTTCATAACGTATAATGTACATTATGCAGAATTTAAATTTGTAAAATTTTGAATTCAAGAAGCTATTACTCAGTGACCGGGAAAGATAATTGAACAAAACTTTTTATATATTATTTATTAAGGTGTATATAATCGACTAGCTTTAAAGAAATTGTTTTTGCTTTCGTAAGAAGGGAACTTTTTTGCAAAAAAAAGACTGCTAAGTCATGGTCAAAAATTAAAGTTTTAAAATTTAAACTTAAATATTTTTGTTTATATGAGAATAAAATTAGTATAATCAGCATAATTTTACTTTACTAAGTCATATACAATAAAAAAAATTATTTCATCAAAATCGGCGCATATTTGTTAATCCACAAATATTTCACATTCAAAAATATGAATAAAGACACATGACTCTGTATTTGAAACTAAATTTGTTGTTCAGTTCAATTTTTGTTCATAAGATACAAGAATATATATAATTCTAAAAATAAAACATAAAACTTATAAAGAAACTTAATTTTTTTCCGATAACTGACATATAATTTTTATACATACCGGGGTATGTTGGGTAAAAATAGAAAATATAATTATATAGATATATATCTAACTAATTTTTGGAAAATGTATAGAAAACTTTACTCTGAAAGCATAGTCCAAATTACAAGCCGATACGATATATCACTTCAAAAATGAAAAACATACACGGGTATGTGGGTATTGACATAACGGTTAAGTCAATTATGATCGTTAGAGTAATTTTTTTAAAGGGGCCTTATATTGGGGTTGGTCAATTATGGTTCGATGTCCGCAATACATCACATAAAAAACCTGTGCAAAATTTGATCTCGATTGCTGCCTAATTAATATACATAACTATGACACTTTATACTGTATTAAGGCAAATGCCTTTTAAATGATATCACTGTCGCCCCACTCTAATAAACTTTTATATCTTTATATAACAAGTGTTAAAAACGCATTCGAGTGACCCACAAAAATTCATTTGTAATGTTTTAATAAACAAACATTTTGTGGCTCTTTTAAAACCCATGTTTTGTGAACTGTAAGTTTTGGTCTTCCGACTCAAAAGTTTGCCGACCCCTGGACTAGACTATAGACTAGACTATAGACTAGACTATAGACTAGACTATAGACTAGACTATAGACTAGACTAGACTATAGACTAGACTATAGCCTAGACTATAGCCTAGACTATAGACTAGACCAACGGTTCCCAAATGGGGGTCCGCGGACCCCTAGTGGTCCGTAGTAAAATCCTAGGGGGTCCGCGAAGACGAACGAAAAAAAAACCATGAATAAACAATATTCTGCTTTTATATGTATGTACAAATATCTCCAATTTTTGTGCAATAATCCCAATTTTTTTGGTGACTTTTTGAATTTTATTTTTTCGGTTGTTTATCAGGAAGAAGCTAGGCCCTACAAATTTATTGTATAACTTTTATAAAGTAAAGTATTGCGTGATTTGTAATTTTTATTTCCTGCATATGTACTGAAATAATGGTTTTTATTTCTGACAAATAATACTCTGCCTTAAATTAAATTAGGGATACTGGTATTCCGGAGTATGAAGTTCAATTCAAAGACAAGCTTATTACAGATTTAAGTTTATCAAATTGTAAGCAAAAGTGTTCTCGTTTGAAAGGACTAAAATTATATATTTCCAAAACAGAGGTGACTCTTTATGCATCTCTTTATAAATATTTCAATCCGACGTGATACACAGATTTTAACTTGATTTTGTCGACCAATACATTATATTTAAATTAATATTATTAAATTAACATCAGAAAATCCATAGCGTTTCGCGTAAATATGTAACCAAAAACGCATTCCGCAACAACATAGAAGAAGTCCAACTTTCTTATATTATTTTCCCGAAAACTTAGCTCACTTACTCAGTTCACCCTTTGCAATCGCAACAAATTTTTGAAACGTGACTCCTTAAGCACATGTGACAATATTTGATAAAGAAACCTTTTCGCTACCTTGAAGAAAAATGAACATGAAAGATCTCACGATCATAAAATTAAACATCATGTTAACATATCAACAAAGAAGTCATTCTATCTTCAAAACATGCAATTGAAAACCTATCTGAAATATTATATATTCTCAATGTACGGGAATATTTTATAGATATGACATCTCTACATTTATTAGACCTAGGGATTAATGAACTAGGTCAATTTTCGGATGGACAATTATTTAGAACAATAAGATATCAAAATATGTATTGGGGTCCGCGAAATTAAATAAGTTCTTCAAGGGGTCCCGGCGAAGTAAAAATCGGTGGGAACCGCTGGAATAGACTATAGACTAGACTATAGACTAGCCTATAGACTAGACTATAGACTAGCACTATAGACTAGACTATAGACTAGACTATAGACTTGGACTATAGACTAGAACTATAGACTAGACTATGACTAGACTATAGACTAGACTATAGACCTAGACTATAGACTAGACTATAGACTAGACTATAGACTAGACTATAGGACCTAGGACTATAGACTAGACTATAGGACCCTAGACTATAGACTAGACTATAGGACTAGACTATAGGACTAGACTATAGACTAGACGATAGACTAGGACTATAGACTAGACTATAGACTAGACTATAGACTATAGACTATAGACTAGACTATAGTACTAGACTATAGACTAGACTATAGACTAGACTATAGACTAGACTATAGACTAGGACTATAGACTAGACTATAGACTAGACTATAGACTAGACTATAGCCTAGGACTATAGGACCTAGACTATAGACTAGATATAGACTAGACTATAGACTAGACTATAGACTAGACTATAGATAGACTAAGGACTAGACTATAGACTAGACTATAGACTAGACTATAGACTAGACTAGACTAGACTATAGACTATAGACTATAGACTAGACTATAGACTAGACTATAGACTAGACTATAGACTAGACTATAGACTAGACTATAGACTAGACTATAGACTAGACTATAGACTAGACTATAGACTAGACTATAGACTAGACTATAGACTAGACTATAGACTAGACTATAGACTAGACTATAGACTAGACTATAGACTAGACTATAGACTAGACTATAGACTAGACTATAGACTAGACTATAGACTAGACTATAGACTAGACTATAGACTAGACTATAGACTAGACTATAGACTAGACTATAGACTAGACTATAGACTAGACTATAGACTAGACTATATAGACTATAGACTAGACTATAGACTAGACTATAGACTAGACTATAGACTAGACTATAGACTAGACTATAGACTAGACTATAGACTAGACTATAGACTAGACTATAGACTAGACTATAGACTAGACTATAGACTAGACTATAGACTAGACTATAGACTAGACTATAGACTAGACTATAGACTAGACTATAGACTAGACTATAGACTAGACTATAGACTAGACTATAGACTAGACTATAGACTAGACTATAGACTAGACTATAGACTAGACTATAGACTAGACTATAGACTAGACTATAGACTAGACTATAGACTAGACTATAGACTAGACTATAGACTAGACTATAGACTAGACTATAGACTAGACTATAGACTAGACTATAGACTAGACTATAGACTAGACTATAGACTAGACTATACTAGACTATAGACTAGACTATAGACTAGACTATAGACTAGACTATAGACTAGACTATAGACTAGACTATAGACTAGACTATAGACTAGACTATAGACTAGACTATAGACTAGACTATAGACTAGACTATAGACTAGACTATAGACTAGACTATAGACTAGACTATAGACTAGACTATAGACTAGACTATAGACTAGACTATAGACTAGACTATAGACTAGACTATAGACTAGACTATAGACTAGACTATAGACTAGACTATAGAGACTAGACTATAGACTAGACTAGACTAGACTATACTAGACTATAGACTAGACTATAGACTAGACTATAGACTAGACTATAGACTAGACTATAGACTAGACTATAGACTAGACTATAGACTAGACTATAGACTAGACTATAGACTAGACTATAGACTAGACTATAGACTAGACTATAGACTAGACTATAGACTAGACTATAGACTGACTATAGACTAGACTATAGACTATAGACTAGACTATAGACTAGACTATAGACTAGACTATAGACTATACTATAGACTAGACTACTATAGACTAGACTATAGACTAGACTATAGACTAGACTACAGACTACTACAGACTAGACTATAGACTAGACTATAGACTAGACTATAGACTAACTATCTAGACTATAGACTGACTATAGACTAACTATAGACTAGACTATAGACTAGACTATAGACTGACTATAGACTAAACTATAGACTAGACTATAGACTAGAGTATAGACTAGACTATAGACTAGACTATAGACTAGACTATAGGCTAGACTATAGACTAGACTATAGGCTAGACTATAGACTAGACTATAGACTAGACTATAGACTAGACTATAGACTAAACTATAGACTAGACTATAGACTGACTATAGACTAAACTATAGACTAGACTATAGACTAGAGTATAGACTAGACTATAGACTAGACTATAGACTAGACTATAGGCTAGACTATAGACTAGACTATAGGCTAGACTATAGACTGCACTAATAATATATTCTGACCAGCAATTTTTGACTCTTTTTAATTAAAAAAATATCAAAATCTTCAAAACTCCTTGCTGCTCAATTCAGTCTACTTAGCACTTAAAATTCTTTAACTGGTTCCAGCAGCATTGCAAAAAGCAGAAAACGATTTAAAGCAAAACGAAACAGTTGACATATTGATTTCAATTGAATGGTATCGAATGTTCTGAAATACAATGATTAAAATGACCTTGCAACATGTAGTCACATCGAAGGTGGTTTACGTTGATTATAGCAACAGCAATAACAATGGCAACAGCCATGCTATAGGCAAAAGATGCATAAAAAACACAAAAACAAGACATAAACTGCGAAATACTATAACGACAGGTGAAGTTGAACAACTTTTTATTTCTTAAAATTGCTGTTGTCTCAGCATGTTTCTTGTGACATGAGGAAACTAAAAAGTGTAGGTAATTCTTGAAACTACTCTTCTGAGTTGTGGCCAAGAAACACGTGAGTTGCTTTTAATTCTGTGCGATTTCACAACTTCCAACTTCCAAAAAACTATGTTGATACGGTTGTTGCCAAGTTGCAAAAATGTAAAATGTTGCATGACCTAAATACAAATTTATAGGTTTTTGTTGTACGCAAAAGAAAAAACTAAAATTCTTCGTAATCAACAAAAACGTATAAAATTGCAAAGAAACATTGTTTAAGATGAAACCGGAAAAAGACACACAGCATTCACTTATTCATTCAATTTAACGCCGAACCAATCCGCCGTTTTTGCCAGTCTAGCCAGTCAAGCCAGCCAGTCACCCAACCATCTAAATCTGTTGAATGTATACATTCTCAAAAGTCATTGTCTAAATGTGTGAGAGTGTGTGTGCCTGACCGAATGTGATGCGATTGTGTGTGATTTTAGATTATGGAGTTGTACCTCCAATAAATAAGACCTGTTGCATTATTATATTCTACATACATTATTGTCTTCCACATTGTAATCATGATCAAGGTTGTGCATAATTAAGGCAGTAGGTATACAGCATCATGGCGCAATTTCCCAGCATACAAATGGATTTTAATTGAGATTAACGAACTTTATCAAACATTTTCAAAAATAGCAAGACATAGTTTAGTCTATAGTCTAGTCTATAGCCTAGTCTATAGCCTAGTCTATAGTCTAGTCTATAGTCTAGTCTATAGTCTAGTCTATAGCCTAGTCTATAGTCTAGTCTATAGTCTAGTCTATAGTCTAGTCTATAGTCTAGTCTATAGTCTAGTCTATAGTCTAGTCTATAGTCTAGTCTATAGTCTAGTCTATAGTCTAGTCTATAGTCTAGTCTATAGTCTAGTCTATAGTCTAGTCTATAGTCTAGTCTATAGTCTAGTCTATAGTCTAGTCTATAGTCTAGTCTATAGTCTAGTCTATAGTCTAGTCTATAGTCTAGTCTATAGTCTAGTCTATAGTCTAGTCTATAGTCTAGTCTATAGTCTAGTCTATAGTCTAGTCTATAGTCTAGTCTATAGTCTAGTCTATAGTCTAGTCTATAGTCTAGTCTATAGTCTAGTCTATAGTCTAGTCTATAGTCTAGTCTATAGTCTAGTCTATAGTCTAGTCTATAGTCTAGTCTATAGTCTAGTCTATAGTCTAGTCTATAGTCTAGTCTATAGTCTAGTCTATAGTCTAGTCTATAGTCTAGTCTATAGTCTAGTCTATAGTCTAGTCTATAGTCTAGTCTATAGTCTAGTCTATAGTCTAGTCTATAGTCTAGTCTAGTCTAGTCTATAGTCTAGTCTATAGTCTAGTCTATAGTCTAGTCTATAGTCTAGTCTATAGTCTAGTCTATAGTCTAGTCTATAGTCTAGTCTATAGTCTAGTCTATAGTCTAGTCTATAGTCTAGTCTATAGTCTAGTCTATAGTCTAGTCTATAGTCTAGTCTATAGTCTAGTCTATAGTCTAGTCTATAGTCTAGTCTATAGTCTAGTCTATAGTCTAGTCTATAGTCTAGTCTATAGTCTAGTCTATAGTCTAGTCTATAGTCTAGTCTATAGTCTAGTCTATAGTCTAGTCTATAGTCTAGTCTATAGTCTAGTCTATAGTCTAGTCTATAGTCTAGTCTATAGTCTAGTCTATAGTCTAGTCTATAGTCTAGTCTATAGTCTAGTCTATAGTCTAGTCTATAGTCTAGTCTATAGTCTAGTCTATAGTCTAGTCTATAGTCTAGTCTATAGTCTAGTCTATAGTCTAGTCTATAATCAAGTCTATAATCTAGTCTATAGTCTAGTCTATAGTCTAGTCTATAGTCTAGTCTATAGTCTAGTCTATAGTCTAGTCTATAGTCTAGTCTATAGTCTAGTCTATAGTCTAGTCTATAGTCTAGTCTATAGTCTAGTCTATAGTCTAGTCTATAGTCTAGTCTATAATCTAGTCTATAATCTAGTCTATAGTCTAGTCTATAGTCTAGTCTATAGTCTAGTCTATAGTCTAGTCTATAGTCTAGTCTATAGTCTAGTCTATAGTCTAGTCTATAGTCTAGTCTATAGTCTAGTCTATAGTCTAGTCTATAGTCTAGTCTATAGTCTATCTATAGTCTAGTCTATAGTCTAGTCTATAGTCTAGTCTATAGTCTAGTCTATAGTCTAGTCTATAGTCTAGTCTATAGTCTAGTCTATAGTCTAGTCTATAGTCTAGTCTATAGTCTAGTCTATAGTCTAGTCTATAGTCTAGTCTATAGTCTAGTCTATAGTCTAGTCTATAGTCTAGTCTATAGTCTAGTCTATAGTCTAGTCTATAGTCTAGTCTATAGTCTAGTCTATAGTCTAGTCTATAGTCTAGTCTATAGTCTAGTCTATAGTCTAGTCTATCTAGTCTATAGTCTAGTCTATAGTCTAGTCTATAGTCTAGTCTATAGTCTAGTCTATAGTCTAGTCTATAGTCTAGTCTATAGTCTAGTCTATAGTCTAGTCTATAGTCTAGTCTATAGTCTAGTCTATAGTCTAGTCTATAGTCTAGTCTATAGTCGTCTATCTAGTCTAGTCTAGTCTATAGTCTAGTCTATAGTCTAGTCTATAGTCTAGTCTATAGTCTAGTCTAGTCTATAGTCTAGTCTATAGTCTAGTCTATAGTCTAGTCTATAGTCTAGTCTATAGTCTAGTCTACAGTCTAGTCTATAGTCTAGTCTATAGTCTAGTCTACAGTCTAGTCTATAGTCTAGTCTATAGTCTAGTCTATAGTCTAGTCTATAGTCTAGTCTATAGTCTAGTCTATAGTCTAGTCTATAGTCTAGTCTATAGTCTAGTCTATAGTCTAGTCTATAGTCTAGTCTATAGTCTATCTATAGTCTAGTCTATAGTCTAGTCTATAGTCTAGTCTATAGTCTAGTCTATAGTCTAGTCTATAGTCTAATCTATCTATCTAGGGTATATATAGTCTATAGTCTAGTCTATATATAGACTAGTCTATATATAGTCTAGTCTATAGTCTAGTCTATAGTCTAGTCTATAGTCTAGTCTATAGTCTAGTCTATAGTCTAGTCTATAGTCTAGTCTATAGTCTAGTCTAGTCTATAGTCTAGTCTATAGTCTAGTCTATAGTCTAGTCTACAGTCTAGTCTATAGTCTAGTCTATAGTCTAGTCTATAGTCTAGTCTACAGTCTAGTCTATAGTCTAGTCTATAGTCTAGTCTATAGTCTAGTCTATAGTCTAGTCTATAGTCTAGTCT
>NW_023998095.1:0-11869 GCF_015586225.1 Lucilia sericata | reverse complement strand
GTATAGAAATTGTAATACTTTAATTGTAATTACAGAAATAGTACCAAATATGTTTTTAATTTATATGGGGTTTAGGGCTGGTAGGTACTCTTTAGTGAAAATGAACAAATTTCTAAATATTTAATAGAAAACAAAATATGTGGTAGAGGTTCCTATATTTAAATTTTTCTTTAGTTATAGGTATATTAACGGATAATCTCTTGAAAATCTGTATAAATATAGGTAGATTTTCTAAACAATTCGTTATATTAAGTGAAAATTTTAAGATTTTCTATTCGATAATTGGTCTTGACTATAGAACAGTCGATAGCAGGCATAGAAAATTGAAATTTTGAAATACATAGTCCTAACTAACAACAAAAACAGTACTTTTTAGGTTTTAAGGTACTAAAATAATTTTTCATTAAGTCTATAGACTTTTCTATAGACTAGACTACAGACTAGACTATTGACTAGACTATAGACTAGAATATAGACTACACTATAGACTAGACTATAGAATAGACTTTAGACCAGACTAAAGACTAGACTATAGACTAGACCATATACCAGACTATAGACTAGACTATAGAATAGACACTATAGACTAGATTATAGACTAGACTGAAGATTAGATTATAGATTGCACTATAGAGTAGACTATAGACAAGACTGTAGAATTAACTATAGAATACTAAAGACTGTTCTATAGTCAAGACTATAGACATTTCTGCAGTCAAGGCTATAGACGTTTCTATAGTCAAGACTATGAACTATTCTATAGTCAAGACTATAGACTTTTTTATACTAAAGACTATACACTGTTCTACAGTCATGACTATATGGACTGTTCTATAGTCAAGGCTATTGACTGTCAAGGCTATAGACTTTTCTATAGTCAAGACTATGGACTATTCTATAATAAAGACTATAGACTGTTCTACAGTCAAGACTATAGACTGTTCTATAGTCAAGACTATATGGACTGTTCTATATTTAAGACTATTGACTGTTCTATAGTCAAGACTATTGACTGTTCTATAGCTAAGACTACTGAGTATTCCATAATGAATACTATTTACAGAGTAGACTATATAATAAACTAGACTTTTCTATAGTAAAGACTATAGACTTTTCTATAGTAAAGACTATAGACTTTTCTATAATTAAAACTATAGACTTTTCAATAGTCAAGAGTATAGACTGTGCTATAGTCAAGACTTAGACTGTTCGATAGTCAAGACTATTGACTTCTATATAATCTGGACAATTTACAGTTCTATAGTCAAGACTATTGACTGTTCTATAGTCACAACTATGGACTGCTCTGTAGTGAAGAATATGGAGAGATGTATAGTCTGTATTATAGATTGTTCTTTAACAAAGACCATAGACTTTTTGAAGTCATATTTAATATAAGAAAAAAAATAATAAATTTAATAAAAAACAAGTAAGAAATTATAGTCGGGCGAGGCCGACCATATAATACCCTACACCTTTGACAAAAATATAATGTGATTTAGTCGCCATAATAAAGCATTTAAGTTGAATTGTACCTTGCCTTAGATATACATATTTAAGCCGTTTATTGTTGAATAAAATTGTGGACATTAAGTGAAATTTTGATGGGGGCTTTTCATAGGGGCTAGGGTCATATGAGAACCTATTGTTATGGAATTCGTTGGGGTCATCAAGTCTTGTATACAACTTGGTTATTGCAGCTTTTTGTCGTCCATTTGTGCCAAATTTCATTGAATTATTGAATTCGGGGGTTCAGTTGTATGGGGGCTAGGTGAAATAATGGACCATTTTCAATAGGCTTCGTCTACGGTACCATAAAGGATCATGTGCCAAATTTCATTGAATTATCTCCAAAATTGCGACCTGTAGTTTGATTAAAAGTTTTAAAAGCCCTATTCGGGGGTTCAGTTGTATGGGGGCTAGTTGAAATAATGGACAGATGTTAACCATTTTCAATAAGCTTCGTCTACGATACCATAAAAGATCATGTGCCAAATTTCATTGAATTATCTCCAAAATTGCGACCTGTAGTTTGATTACAAAGTTTAAAAGCCCTATTCGGGGGGTTCAGTCGTATGGAGGCTAGGTGAAATAATGGACCGATGTTAACCATTTTCAATAGACTTTGTCTACGGTACCATAAACGAGCATGTGTCAAATTTCATTGAATTATCTCCAAAATTGCGACTGTAGTGTGATTACAAAGTTTAAAAGCCCTATTCGAGGGGTTCAGTTGTATAGGGGTTAGGTGAAATAATGGACCGATTGTAAACCATTTCAACAGGCTTCATCTACCATAAAAGATCATAAGCCAAATTTCATTGATTTATCTCGAAAATTGCGACCTGTAGTTTGATTACAAGTTTTAAAAGCCCCATTCGAGGGGTTCAGTTGTATGGGGGCTAGGTGAAATAATGGACCGATGTTAACCATTTTCAATAGGCTTCGTCCCTGGGACAATAAAATATCATGTACCAAATTTCATTGAATTATCTTCAAAATTGCGACCTGTAGTTTGATTACAAGGATTACAAGCCCTATTGAGGGGTTCAGTTGTATGGGGGCTAGGTGAAATAATGGACCGATCTTAACCATTTCAATAGGCTTCGTCACTGGGATAATAGAAGATCATGTACCAAATTTCATTGAATTATCTTCAAAATTGCGACCTGTAGTTTGATTACAAGGTTTACATGGACGGACGGACGGACATAGCTAAATCGACTCAGAAAATGATTCTGAGCCGATTGGTATACTTTAAGGTATAGGACCAATATTATTGTGCGTTACAAACATCAGCACAAACCCAATATACCCTCCCCACTAAAGTGGTGTAGGGTATAAAAACAAAAATTAATTGTACTTCAAATCACTCACCTTTTTCTTTTGTTGTTCAAATAACTCTTTAATGTAAATATGTATGCATTTACATACATACTCACCAACACTTTTTCATTATGTTCACAACTTTTCCCCTTTTTTTTCTCTCCAAACTCTCCACTTAACAAAACGAATTACCCAGCGCTCGGCCTAACAATATTACACTGAATTTTTGGCAAATTTTAAAAACAACTTTATTAAACTAATAAACATTTTTCCATAACGTTATTTATAAACAATTTTAAACAAAAATATTGCAATATTAACAATTAACTAACACTTTAAATTAATTAAAACAGAACTATTAACTCTAAACGACCGAACACTTTACAAATTTTTAGCAACTAAAGAAGAATACAAATAACTAAAGCAACAATTGGTAATAGAAATTGTCATTGTTGTTGTTATTATTAGTACTCCAGTTAGAGAGCAAATATCTAATAACAACAACAACTGCAATAAGTGATGGATGCTTTTTGTTATTGTTCCACTTCATTAGTTTTCTTAATATTTCTAAAGTGTTCGGTTGTTTAAGTTTAATAGTGATGTTTAAATTAAGCTAAAACGTTAATTAATTGTTAATAATAAAATATTTTTGTTGTATAATATTAAATAAATGTTAATTTATATCGGTATATTAAATTATTTATGAAAAGAGTTTTCGAAATTAGTGAAAAGAGTGTTAAAAAATTAAATAAAAATATGCAATTTGCCAAATTTATTAAGGCAATTGTTAGAAGGCCGTCGTTGTTTATTTGTTTTCCAGGGCCATTCGTAAGCAACCAAACACGAAAGATGGTGTTGTTGAGTGGTAATGTAAGAGGAGGAATATATGTATGTAGGTATGTATTAGCAAATCATTAATATGTTGTTGTTATTACAATTATTTATATTTTCAGCTGTGAAATAATGAGATAACAACAACAACAACAACAAATAAAGGTAAGTAATCTATGTATATACCAGGCATGGACTAGACTAGACTATAAACTAAACTATAGACTAGATTATAGACTTATTGGGATATTTATCGAAAATTTACTGAAAAAAGTACTTAAGTTCCGAATTTTCCTTGCCTGGTCGAAAGTATCACCTATAGAATTGTCTACAGCGTAGAACATTAAACAGTGTTGATAACAGCATTTTCCATAGTCCTGACTAGGGTTCTATAGTTGAAACGAAATGTCGACTTTTCGACTTTTTTCATTTAGTTAAAGTCGACTTTTCGAATTTTCGACTTTTTACATTTTATGAAAAGTCGATTTTTTCGACTTTTTCATTTAAATAAAAGTCGACTTTTAGACTTTTCGACTATAAGTATATTATAAATAGTCGACTTTTTGACTTTTTTCGACTTTTCGACTTTTTCCGACTTTTTTCGACTTTTCGATTTTTTGACTTTTTGACTATTTTCGACTTCTTTCGACTTTTTTCCGACTATTTTTCGAGTTTTTCCGACTATTATAGAGTTTTTGACTTTTTTCCACTTTTTTAAAATTTTCGACTATATTTGACTTGTTCCTACAATTTTCGAGTTTTTCGACTTTTTTTCCGACTTTTCGACTTTTTTTCGACTTTTTACGACTTTTTGACTTTCTTCGACTTTATCGACTTTATTCGACTTTTTTCGACTTATCGACTTTTTTCGACTTATCGACTTTTTTTCGACTTTCAGACTCTTCGACTTTTCGACTTTTATTAACAAAGTCGACTTTTCGACTTTTTTCACAGACGATAGTCGAGTTATCGACTTTTTTGGAACCAAAATAGTCGACTTCGACTTTTCGACTTTTTCGACAAAAAGTCGATTGTTCGATTATTCGAAAGTCGATTTATAGAACCCTAGTCTTGACTATAGAACAGTCTTTTATTCTTGACTATATAACAGTTCGGACTTTTCGACTTTTTCGACAAAAGTCGATTGTTCGATTATTCGAAAGTCGATTTATAGAACCCTAGTCTTGACTATAGAACAGTCTTTATTCTTGACTATATAACAGTCTACAGTCTTGACTATAGAACAGTCTATAGTCTTGACTATAGAACAGTCTATAGTCTTGACTATAGAACAGTATATAGTCTTGACTATAGAACAGTCTATAGTCTTGACTGTAGAACAGTCTATAGTCTTGACTTTGGAGAAGTCTATAGAACAGCTTTTAGACTATAGACTAGACTATATTCATGACTATAGAACAGTCTATAGTCTTGACTATAGAACAGTCTATAGTCTTGACTATAGAACAGTCTATAGTTTTGGCTATAGAACAGTCTATAGTATTTACCATAGAACAGTCTACAGTCTTGACTATAGAACAGTTTATAGTCTTGACTATAGAACCGTCTATAGTCTTGACTATAGAAAAGTATATAGTATTGACTATAGAACAGTCTATAGTCTTGACTATAGAACAGTCTATAGTCTTGACTATAAAACAGTCCATAGTCTTGACTTTGGAGAAGTCTATAGAACAGCTTTTAGACTATAGACTAGACTGTATTCATGAGTCTTTAGTTTTGACTATAGAACAGTCTAAAGTCTTCATTATAGAACAGTCTATAGTCTTGACTAGATCAGTCTATAGTATTTACTATAGAACAGTCTGTAGTCTTGACTATAGTACAGTCTAAAGTTTTCACTATAGAACAGTCTTAAGTCTTCATTATAGAACAGTCTATAGTATTGACTATAGAACAGTCTATAGTCTTGACTATAAAACAGTCTCTTGTCTTGACTATAGAACATTTTATAATCATGCCTTTAGAACAGTTTATAGTCTTGACTATAGAACAGTCTATAGTCTTGACTATAGAAAAGTATATAGTATGGACTATAGAACAGTCTATAGTCTTGACTATAGAACAATCTCTAGCGTTAAACATAAATCAGTCCGTAGTTTCTACTATATAAAAGTCTATAGTCTGACTATAAAACATTCAATAGTCATGATTATAGAACAATATATAATCTTGACTTGAGAACAATTTGACTTTAAAACAGTTTATAGACTTGACTTTAGAACGGTATCTAGTCCTGACCTTAGAACAATTAATAATAGAAAAGTCTATAGTAATAAATATAGAACTGTATATAGTCTTGACTATAGAACTGTTTATAGTATTGACTAAGATTTTAGTCTAAAACTATGGACTATTTTTACATGTGACGTTCCCTTGCACTATTTGTAATTAATTCCACGCTGCAGTGAAAGGAAATTATAATGCTGGTGCATCACTAATTTCTAATAACAGTACTATACAAAAAAATTAATAATAATTTTCTTTTTTTCTACTTGCGCAATAATAAAAATTTACACTCTATAGTATAGAGTCTATACATTTCTTTAAAAGTTGTTATTATGTATTTCTACTGCTAAGTGATCGTTAATAGAGAAACAAAAAACTAAATAGAAATAAACCTCTAACTGACCAACAAACAAATTTTGAACGTGCTGATACAACAATCAACTTGCAACACTTACTACTTTATAAATAATATGCACAGCTGCAGCACTCTGCTGCACTATTTCCTAGCGCACTGTTTAGACATTCACTCTTGGAAAATGCACGAAAACATGTGTATTTTTACTGTTTTGCGACTGTTACTGTTACTTTTTCTGTACTGCATCCATGAATAAGTAACGTACCAACATATGAAGACATATGAAGTCTGTTGTACGTACATATGTAAGTCTGAGGTGTACAGGTACATTCTACGTCCTTGTATTATATTCAAGACGTAGACGTTTTTGTACTCTGTAACACTATAGCAAGGTGTAGTAATTGCATCAGAATACTATCCCTGTATGCATGTGCCTATCTATCTCCATTTTAATCCGGGTCCAAAAGGGCTAAGTAGATATAGAATCAAGAATATACACTTGTCTACAGTCAAAACTGTAGATCTACAGTTAATGCCCATAACATACCCAAGCATACTAAAGTAGAAATTCATAAGCTTATTAAATTTGTTGAAAATCCCTCGGCCCTGAGAAAATCTTAAATATAGGCTATATTATAGTCGCACTTAACCGACTAATACTTTCTTAAATTATTATTATTTTTTTGTTCTTTCATGTTTTGATTTTTAAGTGTATTTTACTAGTAGATATCTACTAAGTATCTAGTAGATGTGAAGCAGATGATTTGGCGCGTTGTAAAAAACAAAAAAAAAGTAATATTTTAAGCGGCATTTTAGTGGTGCTATGTTGTTTTTATTTTCGCCATCTAATGCATTTTAATAAGTCTAAATGAATGAATGAAAAGTAGAGGAAGATGATTAAGAAAATGAGTTAAAGTATATACGGTGCAGTTGAAAGTCTCGCAGTATGCATAAATTTATTCATAGGCCTATAAAGATAAAAATGCAAACATTTTTCACTGCCGCATACGAGTTGTGAATAGAATATGGCAATGTTAAGAGCAATGTAAGTTCGCAACGACTAAGAGAACCTGTCCTCTAAATTGCATTAGGTCCGGGGTTTGTAATTCATAATCTAAATGGTCACTTTTTAGTGATTTTAAACGAATTTTCGTATACTGTTTAATCGACTAGACTATTCTATAGTCCAGACAATAGACTGTTCCATAGTTCAGACTAAAGACTGTTCCATAATCCAGACTATAGTCTATTCTATAGTCCAGGCTATATACTATCCTACAGTTCAAACCTATAGACTATTCTATAGTCCAGATTAGAGACTATTCTATAGTCCAGACTAGAGTCTATTCTATAGTCCAGACTAGAGTATATTTTATAGTCCAGACTAAAGTCTATTCTATAGTCCAGACTATAGACTTTTCTATAGTCTGGACTATAGAATAGACTCTAGTCCAGACTATAGACAATTCTATAGTCCCGACTATAGACTATTCTATAGTCCAGACTATAGATTGTTCTAATGTCCAGACAATAGACTGTTCTATAGTCCAGACTATAGACTATTCTATAGTCAAGACTGTAGCTATTCTATAGTCAAGGACTACCAGTCTATTCTATAGTCCAGACCTAGTCTATTATAGTCCAGACTATAGTCTATTCTATAGTAAGACTATAGTCTATTCTATAGTCCCAGACTATAGACTATTCTAATAGAGTATATATAGAATAGACCTATAGTTCCAGACTAGAGTATATTCTATAGTACAGACTATAGTTTATTCTATAGTCCAGACTATAGTCTATTCTATAGTCCAGACTATAGTCTATTCTATAGTCCAGACTATAGTCTATTCTATAGTCCAGATATAGTCTATTTCTATAGTCCAGACAATAGTCTATTCTATAGTCCAGGACTATAGTATATTCTATAGTCCAGACTATAGACTATTCTAAAGTCCAGACTATAGACTATTCTCTAGACTATAGTCTCTTCTATAACTATAGAATAGTTGTAGTCCATACTATAGACTATTCTATAGTCCAGACTATAGACTATTCTATAGTCAAGACTACAGTCTATTCTATAGTCCAGACTATAGTCTATTCTATAGTCCAGACTATAGTCCAGACTATAGTCCAGACTAATAGCCAGACTATAGTCCAGACTATAGTCCAGACTATAGTCTATTCTATAGTCCAGACTATAGTCTATTATTTAGTCCAGGACTATAGTCTCTTCTTTAGTCCAGACTATAGACTATTCTATAGTCCAGACTATAGATTAGAATAGATATCTAGTTTGGATTATAGAATATACTCTAGTCTGGACTATAGAATATACTCTAGTCTGGACTATAGAATATACTCTAGTCTGGACTACAGAATAGTTTATAGTCTGGGCTATAGAATAGTCTCTAATCTAGACTATAGTATAATCTATAGTCTGGACTATAGAATAGTCTATAGTCTGGACTAAAGAATAGACTATAGTCTGGACTAAATAATAGACTATAGTCTGGACTATAGAATAGACTATAGTCTGGACTATAGTCTGGACTATAGTCTGGACTATAGTCGGACTATAGTCTGGACTATAGTCTGGACTATAGAATAGACTATAGTCTGGACTATAGAATAGACTGTAGTCTTGACTATAGAATAGTCTATAGTCTGGACTATAGATAGTCTATAGTATGGACTACAGACTATTCTATAGTTATAGAAGAGACTATAGTCTAGAGAATAGTCTATAGTCTGGACTTGAATAGTCTATAGTCTGGACTAAGATACATAGTCTGGACTATAGAATAGACTTTGTCTGGACTATAGAATAGACTATAGTCTGGACTATAGAATAGACTATGTCTGGACTATAGAATAGACTATAGTCTGGACTATAGAATAGACTATAGTCTGGACTATAGAATAAACTATAGTCTGTACTATAGAATATACTCTAGTCTGGACTATAGTCTATTCTATATACTTAGAATAGTCTATAGTTGGACTATAGAATAACTATAGTCTGTACTATAGAATAGACTATAGTCTGGACTATAGAATAGACTATGGTCTGGACTATAGAATAGACTGTAGTCTTGACTATAGAATAGTCTACAGTCTTGACTATAGAATAGTCTATAGTCTGGACTATAGAACAGTCTATTGTCTGGACATTAGAACAATCTATAGTCTGGACTATAGAATAGTCTATAGTCGGGACTATAGAATTGTCTATAGTCTGGACTAGAGTCTATTCTATAGTCCAGACTATAGAAAAGTCTATAGTCTGGACTATAGAATAGACTTTAGTCTGGACTATAAAATATACTCTAGTCTGGACTATAGAATAGACTAGTCTGGACTATAGAATAGTCTCTATCTGGACTATAGAATAGTCTATAGTTTGGAACTGTAGGATAGTATATAGCCTGGACTATAGAATAGACTATAGTCTGGATTATGGAACAGTCTTTAGTCTGAACTATGGAACATCTATTGTCTGGACTATAGAATAGTCTAGTCGATTAAACAGTATACGAAAATTCGTTTAAAATTACTAAAAAGTGACCATTTAGATTATGAATACAAACCCCGGACCTAATGCATTAGAGGACAGGTTCTCTTAGTCGTTGCGAACTTACATGCTCTTAACATTGCCATATTCTATTCACAACTCGTATGCGGCAGTGAAAAATGTTTGCATTTTTATCTTTATAGGCCTATGAATAAATTTATGCATACTGCGAGACTTTCAACTGCACCGTATATACTTTAACTCATTTTCTTAATCATCTTCCTCTACTTTTCATTCATTCATTTAGACTTATTAAAATGCATTAGATGGCGAAAATAAAAACAACATAGCACACTAAAATGCCGCTTAAAATATTATTTTTTTTTGTTTTTTACAACGCGCCAAATCATCTGCTTCACATCTACTAGATACTTAGTAGATATCTACTAGTAAATACACTTAAAAATCAAAACATGAAAGAACAAAAAAATAATAATAATTTAAGAAGTATTAGTCGGTTAAGTGCGACTAATATAGCCTATATTTAAGATTTTCTCAGGGCCGAGGGATTTTCAACAAATTTAATAAGCTTATGAATTTCTACTTTAGTATGCTTGGGTATGTTATGGGCATTAACTGTAGATCTACAGTTTTGACTGTAGACAAGTGTATATTCTTGATTCTATATCTACTTAGCCCTTTTGGACCCGGATTAAAATGGAGATAGATAGGCACATGCATACAGGGATAGTATTCTGATGCAATTACTACACCTTGCTATAGTGTTACAGAGTACAAAAACGTCTACGTCTTGAATATATACAAGACGTAGAATGTACCTGTACACCTCAGACGTACATATGTACGTACAACAGACTTCATATTCATATGTTGGTACGTTACTTATTCATGGATGCAGTACAGAAAAAGTAACAGTAACAGTCGCAAAACAGTAAAAATACACATGTTTTTCGTGCATTTTCCAAGAGTGAATGTCTAAACAGTGCGCTAGGAAATAGTGCAGCAGAGTGCTGCAGCTGTGCATATTATTTATAAAGTAGTAAGTGTTGCAAGTTGATTGTTGTATCAGCACGTTCAAAATTTGTTGTTGGTCAGTTAGAGGTTTATTTCTATTTAGTTTTTTGTTTCTCTATTAACGATCACTTAGCAGTAGAAATACATAATAACAACTTTTAAAGAAATGTATAGACTCTATACTATAGAGTGTAAATTTTTATTATTGCGCAAGTAGAAAAAAAGAAAATTATATAATTTTTTTTGTATAGTACTGTTATTAGAAATTAGTGATGCACCAGCATTATAATTTCCTTTCACTGCAGCGTGGAATTAATTACAAATAGTGCAAGGGAACGTCACATGTAAAAATAGTCCATAGTTTTAGACTAAAATCTTAGTCAATACTATAAACAGTTCTATAGTCAAGACTATATACAGTTCTATATTATTACTATAGACTTTCATATTAATTGTTCTAAGGTCAGGACTAGATACCGTTCTAAAGTCAAGTCTATAAACTGTTTTAAAGTCAAATTGTTCTCAAGTCAAGATTATATATTGTTCTATAATCATGACTATTGAATGTTTATAGTCAGACTATAGACTTTTATAGTAGAAACTACGGACTGATTATGTTTAACGCTAGAGATTGTTCTATAGTCAAGACTATAGACTGTTCATAGTCCATACTATATACTTTTCTATAGTCAAGACTATAGACTGTTCTATAGTCAAGACTATAAACTGTTCTAAAGGCATGATTATAAAATGTTCTATAGTCAAGACAAGAGACTGTTTTATAGTCAAGACTATAGACTGTTCTATAGTCAATACTATAGACTGTTCTATAATGAAGATTAAGACTGTTCTATAGTGAAAACTTTAGACTGTACTATAGTCAAGACTACAGACTGTCTATAGTAAATACTATAGACTGATCTAGTCAAGACTATAGACTGTTCTATAATGAAGACTTTAGATGTTCTATAGTCAAAACTAAAGACTCATGAATACAGTCTAGTCTATAGTCTAAAAGCTGTTCTATAGACTTCTCCAAAGTCAAGACTATGGAC
>NW_023998094.1:0-12031 GCF_015586225.1 Lucilia sericata | reverse complement strand
AGTCTATTCTATAATCTGTTCTATAATCAACAGTCTAGTCCCTATTCTAGTCTATAGTTAATTCTATAGTCAACTACATAGTTTGGTCTATAGTCTTAATTACATTGGCTTCATGGGGTAATATACATCAAGTGTACAACATGACACCAATTCTAAAGAGGTGGATAAGAAGGATGTACTCGAATTATGGAACGATATTAACAAAATTTGGAAGACAGATTTTGGTTCCTAGTACAGAAGGACGAGTTTGCGACCAATATTTCTATGTGGTATAAATATTTTTTTTTTGTAATAATGGATATAAAATACACCCTAATGAACACGATTATATGTTTACTATGAATTTCTGATAAATTGTTATTTGTACAAAAATTTCTTATTTGGCCGAAAAAGCTATATTGAAACAAGAAACACAAAATAACACGCACAAAATTGTACTGAATGAATAATGATAAAATAACAAACTCCTACGTCCTTTATATCCTTGTAAACAAACCTCAAAAAACAAACAGCAAAAATATCAAAAAAAAAAAAAAAACGTACTTATTACAAGTTTATATTGATACACAGATACGATTTTAAACAACAAAGGATAAATGGAATGTACTATAGTGTGCAGGCGCATGTATAATCATGTCATAATTTTAATGGTTTGCATAAAAATACGGAAAAAACTGCAGTACCCTGTCATACAACGGCAGCATGCAGTAACATATGCATGAGTTTTTCAAGGAATTTATGAAACCAGATGATGTTAATGTTTTTGCTATTGTTGATTTGCATTGCAAACCATAAATGAATTAATAAAAAAAACAAAAGATATTATCGCAGTTGTTGCAAAAAAGTAGCTCAATTCAATATAACGTTGCCGATCAAGTGAAATGCAGTGCCCAATAGCAGTTTATGTGTGTGATAAATGTTTAGGACTATAGACATAGTCTATAGACTAGACTATAGACTAGACTATAGACCAGACTATAGACTAGACTATAGACTAGTATAGACTAGACTATAGACTAGACTAGACTAGACTAGACTATAGACTAGACTATAGACTAGACTATAGACTAGACTATAGACTAGACTATAGACTAGACTTGACTAGGACTATAGACTAGACTATAGATAGACTAGAGACTAGACTATAGACGGACTATAGACTAGACTATAGACTAGACTATAGACTAGACTATAGACTAGACTATAGACTAGACTATAGACTAGACTATAGACTAGACTATAGACTATAGACTAGACTATAGACTAGACTATAGACTAGACTATAGACTAGACTATAGACTAGACTATAGACTAGACTATAGACTAGACATAGACTAGATATAGACTAGACTATAGACTAGACTATAGACTAGACTATAGACTAACTTAGACTAGACTATAGACTAGACTATAGACTAGACTATAGACTAGACTATAGACTAGACTATAGACTAGACTATAGACTAGACTATAGACTAGACTATAGACTACTAGACTAGACTATAGACTAGACTATAGACTAGACTATAGACTAGACTATAGACTAGACTATAGACTAGACTATAGACTAGACTAGGACTATAGACTAGACTATAGACTAGACTATAGACTAGACTATAGACTAGACTATAGACTAGACTATAGACTAGACTATAGACTAGACTATAGACTAGACTATAGACTAGACTATAGACTAGACTATAGACTAGACTATAGACTAGACTATAGACTAGACTATAGACTGACTATAGACTAGACTATAGACTAGACTATAGACTAGACTATAGACTAGACTATAGACTAGACTATAGACTAGACTATAGACTAGACTATAGACTAGACTATAGACTAGACTATAGACTAGACTATAGACTAGACTATAGACTAGACTATAGACTAGACTATAGACTAGACTATAGACCGACTATAGACTAGACTATAGACTAGACTATAGACTAGACTATAGACTAGACTATAGACTAGACTATAGACTAGACTATAGACTAGACTATAGACTAGACTATAGACTAGACTATAGACTAGACTATAGACTAGACTATAGACTAGACTATAGACTAGACTATAGACTAGACTATAGACTAGACTATAGACTAGACTATAGACTAGACTATAGACTAGACTATAGACTAGACTATAGACTAGACTATAGACTAGACTAGATCTAGACTATAGACTAGACTATAGACTAGACTATAGACTAGACTATAGACTAGACTATAGACTAGACTATAGACTAGACTATAGACTAGACTATAGACTAGACTATAGACTAGACAGACTAGACTATAGACTAGACATAGACTAGACTATAGACTAGACTATAGACTAGACTATAGAGTAGACTATAGACTAGACTATGACTAGACTATAGACTAGACTATAGACTAGACTATAGACTAGACTATAGACTATAGACTAGACTATAGACTAGACTATAGACTAGACTATAGACTAGACTATAGACTAGACTATAGACTAGACTATAGACTAGACTATAGACTAGACTATAGACTAGACTATAGACTAGACTATAGACTAGACTATAGACTAGACTATAGACTAGACTATAGACTAGACTATAGACTAGACTATAGACTAGACTATAGACTAGACTATAGACTAGACTATAGACTAGACTATAGACTAGACTATAGGACTAGACTATAGACTAGACTATAGACTAGACTATAGACTAGACTATAGACTAGACTATAGACTAGACTATAGACTAGAGATAGGATAGACTAGACTATAGACTAGACTATAGACTAGACTATAGACTAGACTATAGACTAGACTATAGACTAGACTATAGACTAGACTATAGACTAGACTATAGACTAGACTATAGACTAGACTATAGACTAGACTATAGACTAGACTATAGATAGACTATAGACTAGACTATAGACTAGACTATAGACTAGACTATAGACTAGACTATAGACTAGACTATAGACTAGAATATAGACTAGACTATAGACTAGACTATGGATAGACTATAGACTAGACTATAGACTAGACTATAGACTAGACTATAGACTAGACTATAGACTAGACTATAGACTAGACTATAGACTAGACTATAGACTAGACTATAGACTAGACTATAGACTAGACTATAGACTAGACTATAGACTAGACTATAGACTAGACTATAGACTAGACTATAGACTAGATATAGACTAGGGACTATAGACTAGACTATAGACTAGACTATAGACTAGGACTATAGACTAGACTATAGACTAGACTATAGACTATAGACTAGACTATAGACTAGACTATAGACTAGACTATAGACTATACGATAGACTACTATAGACTAGACTATAGACTAGGATATAGACTCGGGACTATAGACTAGACTAATAGACTATAGGACTAGACTAATAGACTAGACTATAGACTAGACTATAGACTAGACTATAGACTAGACTATAGACTGACTAGACTAATAGGACTAGACTATAGACTAGACTATAGACTAGGACTATAGACTAGACTATAGACTAGACTATAGACTAGACTATAGACTAGACTATAGACTAGACTATAGACTAGACTATAGACTAGACTATAGGACTAGACTATAGACTAGACTATAGACTAGCCTATAGACTAGACTATAGACTAGACTATAGACTAGACTATAGACTAGACTATAGACTAGACTATAGACTAGACTATAGACTAGACTATAGACTAGACTATAGACTAGACTATAGACTAGACTATAGACTAGACTATAGGACTAGACTATAGACTAGACTATAGACTAGACTATAGACTAGACTATAGACTAGACTATAGACTAGACTATAGACTAGACTATAGACTAGACTATAGACTAGGACTATAGATTAGACTATAGACTAGACTATAGACTAGACTATAGACTATAGGACTAGACTAGACTATAGATAGTCCAAGATTATAGCCTAACTGATACTAAAGTATATAAAATGAAATATTTATTTACTAGTTATAATCCTTATAAAAAAAAGCAGAATTATCCTGAGGTTTTAAATTCAATGAAACTTTTAAACAATTAACACACCACAGTGTGCTACAGCAGTGTTTATCCAAAATAAGTGCGAAAAAAAGCAAATTGAAAAGTTTTCAACAAATATTGAATTTTATTAAAACTCAATTTACGCACATAATTCACACAATTTATATTCATTAATAATTTCTGGTTATATATTTTTTTCCCATTCGCACTATAATATTAAATAAAAATACCAAAAATATATATGTATATACATATAACAACAAAATGAAAATTGCTGCAATAAAAAACTGATGTGTGTACGACGAAACAATTTTTATTCATTATTTTGCAATTATTATTTTTGCATAAATTTCCGCAAACGAATCCAATGAAAATTTTGTACATTATAAACGATAAATTGTTACGATTAATACGAAAAATTAACAACGTGAATGCAAAAAAAAAAGTAACAGCACACAACTGCCAATAGTTACTGACTGGGTTCGCAACAAACACATACATACATACATATGTACAATGAGAATGATGAGGAGACAATAATGTTATATATGTTGGATATGTTGGATGATGATGGTGATGATATCCCTGATATTATTATTTAAATTGATTGTATATTTATGAATATCAAAGGAATTGATAGGCGATTATACACGTACACATATGTAGACTACTACTACTCATGCATGCTTATATGTACTGTACAGCTACAGACACAAAGACTGAATCAGTATTTTTTTTAACATTGTATTTAAAAAAATATAATGATGACATTAAATTTCATTGATCGTATTGAATATTTTTCGTGAAAATTATTCACTTTTCAATGGAAATTTTTTTAACTACAAATAAATAAGTTTTAGGTTCTTTAAATCCAATCCAAATGTGGTTGTTGGCTGACATTCATGTCTGTGCTCTTGACTATAGTCTAATGTATGCTAGTCTGTAAATTGGTCTACAGTCTATTCTATACTTTTTACTATACATAGTCTTGACTACAGTCTGATATATGGTCTTGATTATAGCCTAGTCTAATCTATAGTCTAGTAAATAGTCTTGACTATAATCTAGTCAATAGTATTTACTATACTATAGTCTATAGTCTTGACTATAGTCTTGACTATAGTTTTTATATAGACTAGTTAGTTAATTAATTAATTAGTTAGTTAGTAGTTAGTTAGTTAGTTAGTAGTTAGTTAGTTAGTTAGTAGTTAGTTAGTTAGTTAGTTAGTTAGTAGTTAGTTAGTTAGTTAGTTAGTTAGTTAGTTAGTTAGTTAGTTAGTTAGTTAGTTAGTTAGTTAGTAGTTAGTTAGTTAGTTAGTTAGTTAGTTAGTTAGTTAGTTAGTTAGTTAGTTAGTTAGTTAGTTAGTTAGTAGTTAGTTAGTTAGTTAGTAGTTAGTTAGTTAGTTAGTTAGTTAGTTAGTTAGTTAGTTAGTTAGTTAGTTAGTAGTTAGTTAGTTAGTTAGTTAGTTAGTTAGTAGTAGTTAGTTAGTAGTTAGTTAGTTTAGTTAGTTAGTTAGTTAGTTAGTTAGTTAGTTAGTTAGTTAGTTAGTTAGTTAGTAGTTAGTTAGTTAGTAGTTAGTTAGTTAGTTAGTTAGTTAGTTAGTTAGTTAGTTAGTTAGTTAGTTAGTTAGTTAGTTAGTGTTAGTTAGTTAGTTAGTTAGTAGTTAGTTAGTTAGTTAGTTAGTTAGTAGTTAGTTAGTTAGTTAGTTAGTTAGTTAGTTAGTTAGTTAGTTAGTTAGTTAGTTAGTTAGTTAGTTAGTTAGTTAGTTAGTTAGTTAGTAGTAGTTAGTTAGTTAGTTAGTTAGTTAGTTAGTTAGTTAGTTAGTTAGTTAGTTAGTTAGTTAGTTAGTTAGTTAGTTAGTTAGTTAGTTAGTTAGTTAGTTAGTTAGTTAGTAGTAGTTAGTTAGTAGTTAGTTAGTTAGTTAGTTAGTTAGTTAGTAGTTAGTTAGTTAGTTAGTTAGTAGTTAGTAGTAGTTAGTTAGTTAGTTAGTTAGTTAGTTAGTTAGTTAGTTAGTTAGTTAGTTAGTTAGTTAGTAGTTAGTTAGTTAGTTAGTTGTTAGTTAGTTAGTTAGTTAGTTAGTTAGTTAGTCAGTTAGTTAGTTAGTTAGTTAGTAGGTACCAGACTAGAACACTAAACCACTAAGCTACCGTAGGCCTAGACTAACTATAGACTTATTACCGTCTAGTCTATATAGTCAAGACTATAGTCTATAGTCTGACTTTAGTCTAGTCTATAGTATTGTTTACAGTCTAGTCTATAGTCGAGACTATAGTCAATTCTATAACATTGACTATATTGTCGTCTATAGTCTTGACTATAGTCTAGTCTATACTATTTACTGTAGAAAGTAAATTGTATAGTCTTAAGTGTTCTAGTCAGTAGTATAATCTGTAGTGTAGTATGTGTATTGAATAAAGTCTAGTATATAGGCGCAACTGTGTGCTATTCTATACTTTTGACCACAGTCTAGTCTATTTTATACTATTGACTAAAGTCCAGTCGATAGTCTTATCTGTAGTCTAATCTATAATCTAGTCTATAGTCTTGACCATAGTATAACATATAGTCAAGACTATAGACAAGTCTTTAATCTTGACTATAGTACTCACTATAGTCTAATCTATAATCTAGTCTATAGTCACGACTATAGTCATGCTGTAGCTTTGACGTTAATGTCATGACTGTACGGTCTACTCTATAGTCTTCATTATAGACTGGTTAATAGTCTTAACTATAATATTATAATACCAAAATAATGTAAAATTCTTATTGGAACTCTAGGTAATGCACTTTCTTAAAGCTTTTCCTATCAGAAAAAGCGATATTTTTTCTAAAACATAAATTTGAATATAAAATAACTAAAACATATGTAAAAAACCCTATTCCTTGCAACAACAGCAAAAATAACAATAAACATCATGCATACATAATCGCAAGAATAGTAAAGGTGTGTCAAGTAGCTAACACTTGTGGAAATGATATACACACTCACGATAACCTCTGCAAAAAACTATTACCATGAAAAAAACAGAGTATAAAAGAAATATAAATATATCTACACACATACATATGTATGCACAGTGGTTGTATATAACTGCAGTAGAAAAACTATGAGTTAATCAAATATGAAAATACGTATGCAACACGAATTCCCATACACATAGTAGATATCAAATATTGCAAGCACTTGCATATATGCAAAATTTTGTATAAATACTTGTGAAAAAAGGAAACAGGAAATGTGAATAATAACTGAACTGTACGAAGTGGTAGCAGTATTAGTTTGTTTTCTTTTTTTGTTTGCAGATAGCAGCAATGCTTATGAAATTGCACTTTTATGAATACACACATACACACAAAAAGGACATCTAACAACAGAGGTGAGTATTATAAGAAGAATATCAATTGGTTAAAAAAAACAGTGGTTTGTTTTAAAACAGGAAGAGGAATTGAAAATAAATTCAATTTTGAAAATCGTTATTTTAACAAATTATGCATTTGATTTCATTTTCTCTTATTTCAGTAGACTTGAATTTCAATACTTTTCTTATAATTAGTTCAAATCAATAGTTTTCTTTCAACTAACGACTTTTTTTTGTATGTATACATACGTATAAAGGAGTTGCGTTACTGAGCAACTGCTTCGTCATCGCAAAGTCAAAAACAGTTGAAATTATGATCCTATATTTTTGCCATGGGGAAAGAATTTTGGGAATATCGAAGATTTAACGCTAAAAGTTGACTTCTTTGAATTAATTTTTTAAACAATAAGAATTTTATGTAATACTTCTGCTACATTTTTATAAAATTGGAACATACATATAGGATGTAGAAATCTATAACAAAAATACTTTTTAGGATGTTGTAGGGTTAAACACTAGGCGTAATGCATTCTAAGATCACAGTGCGGTCCTATGGTTAAATAAAAGAGTAATTCGAATTTTTCCAAAATATGTCGTTAGTATAGTTAGTTAGCTAGTTAGTTAGTTAGTTAGTTAGTAGTTAGTTAGTTAGTTAGTTAGTTAGTTAGTTAGTTAGTTAGTTAGTTAGTAGTTAGTTAGTTAGTAGTTAGTTAGTTGGTTAGTTAGTAGTTAGTAGTTAGTTAGTTAGTTAGTTAGTTAGTAGTTAGTTTGTAGTTAGTAGTTAGTTAGTTAGTAGTTAGTTAGTTAGTTAGTTAGTTAGTTAGTTAGTTAGTTAGTTAGTTAGTAGTTAGTTAGTTAGTTAGTTAGTTAGTTAGTTAGTTAGTTAGTTAGTTAGTTAGTTAGTAGTTAGTTAGTTAGTTAGTTAGTTAGTTAGTTAGTTAGTTAGTTAGTTAGTTAGTAGTTAGTTAGTAGTTAGTTAGTTAGTTAGTTAGTTAGTTAGTTAGTTGTTAGTTAGTAGTTAGTTAGTTAGTTAGGTAGTTATTAGTTAGTTAGTTAGTAGTTAGTTAGTTAGTTAGTTAGTTAGTTAGTTAGTTAGTAGTTAGTTAGTTAGTTAGTTAGTTAGTTAGTAGTTAGTTAGTTAGTTAGTTAGTTAGTTAGTTAGTTAGTTAGTTAGTTAGTTAGTTAGTTAGTTAGTTAGTTAGTTAGTTAGTTAGTTAGTTAGTTAGTTAGTTAGTTAGTTAGTTAGTTAGTTAGTTAGTTAGTTAGTTAGTTAGTTAGTTAGTTAGTTAGTTAGTTAGTTAGTTAGTTAGTTAGTTAGTTAGTTAGTTAGTTAGTAGTTAGTTAGTTAGTTAGTTAGTTAGTTAGTTAGTTAGTTAGTTAGTTAGTTAGTTAGTTAGTTAGTTAGTTAGTTAGTTAGTTAGTTAGTTAGTTAGTTAGTTAGTTAGTTAGTTAGTTAGTTAGTTAGTTAGTTAGTTAGTTAGTTAGTTAGTTAGTTAGTTAGTTAGTTAGTTAGTTAGTTAGTTAGTTAGTTAGTTAGTTAGTTAGTTAGTTAGTTAGTTAGTTAGTTAGTTAGTTAGTTAGTTAGTTAGTTAGTTAGTTAGTTAGTTAGTTAGTTAGTTAGTTAGTTAGTTAGTTAGTTAGTTAGTTAGTTAGTTAGTTAGTTAGTTAGTTAGTTAGTTAGTTAGTTAGTTAGTTAGTTAGTTAGTTAGTTAGTTAGTTAGTTAGTTAGTTAGTTAGTAGTTAGTAGTTAGTTAGTTAGTTAGTTAGTTAGTTAGTTAGTTAGTTAGTTAGTTAGTTAGTTAGTTAGTTAGTTAGTTAGTAGTTAGTTAGTTAGTTAGTTAGTTAGTTAGTTAGTTAGTTAGTTAGTTAGTTAGTTAGTTAGTTAGTTAGTTAGTTAGTTAGTTAGTTAGTAGTTAGTTAGTTAGTTAGTTAGTTAGTTAGTTAGTTAGTAGTAGTTAGTTAGTTAGTTAGTTAGTTAGTTAGTAGTTAGTTAGTTAGTTAGTTAGTTAGTTAGTTAGTTAGTTAGTTAGTTAGTTAGTTAGTTAGTTAGTAGTTAGTTAGTTAGTTAGTAGTTAGTTAGTTAGTTAGTTAGTTAGTTAGTTAGTTAGTTAGTTAGTTAGTTAGTTAGTTAGTTAGTTAGTTAGTTAGTTAGTTAGTTAGTTAGTTAGTTAGTTAGTTTAGTTAGTTAGTTAGTTAGTTAGTTAGTTAGTTAGTTAGTTAGTTAGTTAGTTAGTTAGTTAGTTAGTTAGTTAGTTAGTTAGTTAGTTAGTTAGTTAGTTAGTTAGTTAGTTAGTTAGTTAGTTAGTTAGTTAGTTAGTTAGTTAGTTAGTTAGTTAGTTAGTTAGTTAGTTAGTAGTTAGTTAGTTAGTTAGTTAGTTAGTTAGTTAGTAGTTAGTTAGTTAGTTAGTTAGTTAGTTAGTTAGTTAGTTAGTTAGTTAGTTAGTTAGTTAGTTAGTTAGTTAGTTAGTTAGTTAGTTAGTAGTTAGTTAGTTAGTTAGTTAGTTAGTTAGTTAGTTAGTTAGTTAGTTAGTTAGTTAGTTAGTTAGTAGTTAGTTAGTTAGTTAGTTAGTTAGTTAGTTAGTTAGTTAGTTAGTAGTTAATTAGTGTTCTTTTTTATGTTTCTATATTTAACTTATTTCTATAAGAGTAGCGATTCACCCCGGGTAGCACAAGTATTCAGCAATATAGTTTCAAGTTGTTTGAAATTTTTAAAAGATGCTTCCAAACCTGTTTTTTATGTACTCATTGCAGCAGCAACAACTGAATAAAAAAATCCAATTTTCGGTTGCATATTAATTGAAAATTTAAACCACGCATTTTCACTTTTTCCTTCACATACACACTATCACAACATATCCAAAACAAACTTTGGATAGGAAGCAGACTGTGGCCGAAAGATGCTCAAAGTTGATTTTATGCATGTTAAGAGTATTAGGGGAAGTACCGAAAAAAATTAAAAAAAAAAATCTTCTTAAATAAATATCATGATAAAGTTGATTTTATGTTATTGACATTTTTTAAATGATATTGCAAAGCACAAAAAAAAATGACGAAGAATTATGCAAACTCTGCTTCTGCAGTTTTGGAAAGAACAGTATAAAATTACATCAGTTGCCGTTGATGCTAATATTTCATGTAAATTTTATAAGTTTTCATTATTCCTTGATTTTATTTAAGTTTTTTTGAAACTTGTAATGATACAATATGGTTCAAGGTTAGGAGAGAGAAATCTTTTTATTTTATACATACTTACGGCCAGACAAACGGACTAAGAATTTAAATCTTCAAAATTATATATATATATTTTTCGGATTTGAGTCAAGTTCTTTTTTAAATTCTGCCGATAGAGCATAAAAATTAAACAAGCATAGAAATAAACAAGTAAATTATATCCTGAGTGCAGTTAAGTAATCAATATTGCCACCGTATTCCTAACAAAATATTTGAGAAAAGAATACTACAACATTAAAAGAGTCATAAACAATTCAACAGAAACTCGACTAAAACAACAAATCAGTGGTAATGAATGGACTTACTTATACAAGTAAACAAACAAACTTGCAACAACAAATACATAAACAAAGTAACATTAATACGAAAAACAACACATGAAGCACTAACCCAACAAACCAAGCCATAATCAAAATATAACTACATTTTAAAATAAACTTATAATAAAGAATTTTCTACAACATTTCATAAGGATACTTATGATAGGTTTATTTTAATGGAAATTATAAATACTTTTAAAATAATGCTTAAAAAATGCTTCGTATAGCAACAATATTTGCAATAATACTTGCTGTACACTTAGTTAGGATAACAAGTTTTACAAATGTGATTGTAAAAGACTAATGATCGCAATAGTTTTGTAATTGTTTTCCTATAAGATATCCCGTTATTTTATTGCGTGTTTTTCTTATTATTATTCTTCTTCATTTCAGTCTTCTTGTTTAGTTTGGCAAAGGCAGTGTTTTTAAGTGTTTAAGAGTGTAATTTTATAAAATAAAGTAATCTAAAATTTGTGTTTAAAAATGGTAATTTAATTAATATATAAAAAATGCCACATAATAAAACAATGTGCTTTTTTATTTTATAGATGCCGCTTTTTCTATAGGATTGAGGGAGGACGAGTTCATAAAAAGTATAAACAAGTCTTTTCCATTTACCAATAATAGACTAATACGTAAAATATATATAGAAAAGTGCAAAATTGTAGAAAGTATAATTGAAAAATATCAGTAAAGTAATGAAAAATAAAAAATATGTATGAAACAAAAAAAAAAATATTGTTTTAATTGAATTAATAAGCTTATAAAAATGTTACGAAAATAAGCTTACTTCAATCATGTTTCAAAAACTATTTTTCAGTAAGCTTATTTCATAATTGCGATTCTAAGCTTGTTGTAAACTGCAACTAGGAATATTATCACAAGGGTTCAATTTTCTTGATAAAATAATTGTTAACAAGCATTTTACAATAATTATCATAATAGTTTTGCAAACCTAACGCTTATGGTAGTAAGTTTGTTATAAACGAATTTTAAAGCTTTTTGGTTTGTTGGGAACAGTTTACACTTGCACAATAACACCAGACAACAAATTTCGGCTATCTAAGAGCATGTATTTGTA
>NW_023998093.1:0-11870 GCF_015586225.1 Lucilia sericata | reverse complement strand
TCTTTCATTAATGCTTCTAACTCCGTTCTCGATGTCTCATAGGCAAAGCTTTTGGGAAGTCGATTTCCAAGAATATCCTTCATAAGCTCTACATTATATACTATTCTTCCACAATTATTTTCCACGAATATCATCTCCAAATAGCAATTTTATAAGCTCTACTTTACCCACTATTCTTAAGTGGACTGGTGCCCAAATGAGATTACCACAGAAAGATAAGTCGGTTAAGACTCTCTTACAGTCTATCTTAGAGCTGTCCTTGTCACAACATATTCTTACGAGTAATGGCTTAATGTTCCGCTTGAAAACAATCTTGATCAATGTCTTGCAATTTCCGACAAATTATGTCTCTGATATGCGATAAAGTAACAGTAAAGTTTGATTTAATGATACATCCGGACATATCTGGCAATTCGGTCTGCATATATCTCTCTATATCAAGATTTGGAACAGCATTTAACTATCCAATAGCAGCATCACTAACATTACCTTAACATCTTCCACAGTATTATAATCTCGAATACAATAATATGATTCGAATTCGTAATTCTCGAGAAAGTTAATTCTGTCCGATTAATTGTAAAGTTTTGAAGAAAAGGAAGTGTTTGGTGTTCAAATTTCCTATTAGCCTTTTAACATTCGTAAGTATCTCTTTAGATAGCTTTAATACTTTTAATATCGTGTCTATAATGGCGTATGTGTGTGTGAACAGTGGTGTAGTGGTATTAACAAAAATATTATTAAAATGTTTACATTGAGTATGAGTTTGCCTCGTATAAGTGCTAAAGATGTATAACACATTTAATGAAATTCATAGTTAAATATAATAGCGGCATAATATTCTTTTTTTTTATTTTCGCGTTCTTTTTCATCTTAAAGGAATTTGCATGTTTTACTTAGACGGAAGTTGGCTGGTGGGTTTGGTGGTAACTACTAAGATTCCAGTCTACATTATTAAGCGAAATACCAGAAAATGTACATATAGGTAAAGAAGCAATAGAATGGAATAGTATTCACTGTTATAGCTAAGTGTCTTCATAAAGGAAATTGGGATTTTCTTAGACTCATTTCAATTCAATTTTAAACAGTTGACGATGGAGGAGGATCATTAGTTAAGTGTTTTCCGATCCCTTTGATGTTAAAAGATCTTCGAATAAGTCAACTGATCAAAAGTAAAATAATGGAGAGTTATTATTGGTAATTATTTCTGTAACTTAAAATTAATATCGCATTTTAAAAAATCTCAGAGCAAGTAACACTGTTTAGATAACTACTTAATACATGAGAGGATCCTCCAAGAAAGGCTTCTAAATCAAAAAGCAAATTCAGTAGCTCTTCATCCGAATATTTTCGAGTGCACTTTTCCCAAGTGTTTCAGGGTTTTGCTGTATTTTCCGAATGTCCCGCATTCTTCAGATTATGCACGTCCCATTCATAGTTCAAACAAAGAAGTTTCCTCTAGTTTAAGTTACCCAGAAGGATCTTTGAGATAAACCTTAAGTTTTATTATTCCAACTGGCTTCTCTCATTAATGCTTCTAACCACCGTTCTCGTTGTCTCAAAAGCAAAGCTTTTGGGAAGTCGATGTCCACGAATATCTTCTCCCAATAGCTATTTTATAAGCTCTACATTACCCACTATTCTTAAGTAGACTGGTGCCCAAATGATGCAGAGATTACCACAGAAAGCTAAGTCGGTTATGGACTCTCTTACAGTCTATCTTAGAGCTATCCTTGTATAACAAATTCTTCTAAATCAAAAGTTCAAGGACCTTAACATCGTAACTAATTTCCTCCACAACTTTTTTTCTATTTACTTTAAGATTAAATCATTATCAATAACTGATCCACTAGCTTAGATAATATGGTTAACATTTTCCTGATTCCCTAATACCTTAATAAAATTATAGAAAGTATGTTTCTCAAAATATCTTCCAAGTATTGAAAAATTAAAACAGCTTACTTAAATACGACCACCCTCAAAATAACGATTAAAAATCACCTTTCAAGTGTTAGTATGAGTATTTATCTTTATTTTAATATAAATTTCAATCTGTTGTGTGTTATATGCATTTCCCTACCCGTATGTATCAGTTTTATATTGAATGCAAATATTTGCTTCAGAAAATCACAAATAAAATCGTTATATAAAAAAATATTATGTATATGTGCAATACTTACACACTAACATTAAGCAAAGAGTAAATTTACATTTGTATCTAAATCATTGATGCATATTATACTCGTATATTTGAGATTTATGTTTTTTTATATATAAATAAATATATTTACTTATACTGCACATAAATATATAATAAATATGAGTATAAAAATAAAACACATAAAATAAAAGAAGTCTTTAAACCCAAAGGAATTCAAACAACATTTTTATGGGTTTGACTGTTTGGTTTGAGCTGGAGGTTTTTTTTTTTTGAGAACTGTTAGAGGAAAGGAAACTCGCGCACAAGATGCGTGGGAATATGGTAGAGAAAAAATTAAATGTAAATATCATAAAATCTTTATCGTTTTAAATATGTATAACAAAAAAAATAAATAAAGTAGTTATACTCGTAAAATTTATATTTTAACAAACCAGATTTTTGTTCCCTCAACGCACAGTGCACAATCCTTTTTTCTGTGGTATTTTGAGCTTCAAGTATGTCATAACAAATTGGAAAATGAGTCATTATGGGTTTAGCAATAAAATGTTATAAATATTTTTATATAAATGTAAAGTTGGACAATGTTTGGCACCACGAAATTTAGGGAGAAAACTTTTAAACTGTGTGCATAACTCTCAGAGAGTTTGGCAAGATTTCCAAAGCTTTAACTCCTTTTAGATAGATGGTTGTTTAAAGGGAATACTAAGATAAATTGATCTACAGAGGCCTGTCAAATGGTGTTTCCTTGATGAATTTACAATGAAGCTCTCTTAATCCTTAATAAAGTTAGATTCTTTTAGGACGAGATATTAGCAATCAGAGGGTCATGTAGAGATTTATGCCATGAAAACATTCAGAGAAGTAACCGTCAATATCCAGAGTTTTACTGTCTTCTCCGCTTGTTCTCTAATCGTAAGATTCCGCTCATATCATTTGATATAATTTTGATCGAAGTCCGAACCCTCTGTCAGAATATTATTGTTTGATCCTTTTACTTGAGGAGATTGCTCTCCAACAAACATATTTAGCATTTCTCACAATTGTTTTAACTCCCTTCTCGTTGTATAAAATGATTTACCATTTGTCAGGTAACATCCTCAAGTTACTTTCCCTTTATAAGAAGATCATTACTTCCATCATTACCTACTAATCTCCAGTGGACTGGTGTTCAAATAATGCAGAGATTACCACAGAAAGATAAGTTGAGTCTCTTTTAGATTTGTCAATGTGCGTTCTTCAGTATTACTCTTGGCAAAGATTTTCTATATAAGGTCAATCAGGAGAGATCACATAAATCTTAAACCAGATCCTAAAGAGCAAGAACAGATACACTGATGCAATTCATATTACGTGTGTTAAAGGAAATATTTTGACATTATCCTTGAGTATAGGAAACGTTACAGACCGATCAGAGTTGATCAGACAATGATCAACTTAATTTCCTGTTAACGCGATAGAAAATAGTGTTATAGCTAACGTGATATAGCTAACATATAAGCGGACTTTGTCTCAGATTTTGGACATTATACTTGACAAACTCTTCAGAACATATACTAAGCAATGTATAGGAGCTATCGGAAACCATACTGAGAGCAACAAGATCTAGATACATTCTAGAGATACAAACCGAGACGGCTCAAACCGGCGGCGGCTGTCCGCCGGTAATATTTGCAAGGCGCGCCGCCGCCGACTTCTTTCGGCTCAAAAGCTTAGCCGGCTTAAACGTAACCGCTGATAAAGATTGGAATCGCACATGTATTTCAGGAAATAATTTCACCAATTTGAACGTAGTTGCCACTATTTTAAATTCTTATGGCAAATTGAAAAGAGTTGCCACACAATATTGTGCTAATAATAAAAGAGTGAAAACTACTATAAATGTCCATTTTCTGCAGAAAAAATCTTATATAGAGACAGGTTTCTATATAACAGACTATTATACAGAGATTGTTTAATATAATAAACGCTTATAAGGTCAATTTCTGAAGAAAAAGTTAAATTGAGCCGACAATTTAGCCGCCGCCGCCGACCTAAAATGATTGCGCCGCCGCCGCCGATCATTTTGCATCGGCTTGTATCTCTAGATTCTAGAACTGTTCAAAATCACCGATCTCTTGAAGTGATATTTCGATAAAATGGAATAATTTATTTTACTCTTAATTCCTTGAATACAATCACATAATTGAGATCTCTTCAATAATGATTTATGATTTTTAAAAGTTCTCTACATAGGTTCAAAGAGATTTTTTCCAGTTGACCACAGAAATTGCCCATATTAAACCATTTAACCCAAAAGGCTTTAATTAAAATACCTTTCCCCTCTACTCTCTCCTATTCACTAATTTCCTTAAGCCAACACAACATCTTGCAAAAACGATTCATAATGAAAAGCACAAAAATCAAGAGTAAAGCATTAAGGAATAAAAAAAGCAACCTTAACCATGGTGTAAAATAGCAAAAATTTAAATTAAATTGCTCACAGTACTCGTAAGTTTATGTTGTTAATTTTGAAAAATCAAATAAACTCATATGTAAGCACTTACACACTCTTAGTTAGATTTGTGACACATATAAGTAAAACAGGACAAAAGGTAATTTACACAAACACTCACATTATTAGGAAATATACTGTAAGCGAAAAGGAAAAGGAGAGAGAGAGTAAACTGTGATACATACATGTGTAGTTTAATTCATTAAAGTTTTAATAACATGTTCACAGCAGAGAGTCATACACAATATGGGAAAAAATAAAAAAGAATAGAACAAGATGTTGGATAATGTTTGGCATCATTTTCCCCACTTCTCTTGTTCTAGACTTTATTTCCCTTTTCTAGTTTATACATAAAAGTTCATACCTTTTGGTATATGTATATTGCTTGATGAAAATGTTCCTTGTATTCGAACATGCTGTTGGGTTTATGTCAACTAAAGAATGGAAAATTGAAAAAAAAAGAAAACTCACAACAACCAGGCAAAGAATTAAGCAGAACAACAAAAGTTATGAAACTATGAAGTTTTAAACACAATGAATTTAAACAATAATACTTGTGCATAAATAAATACCCAGCGAAAAGTGCAAATGTTTTCAATTTATGCAAGTTATTAATAAAACTTTTTTCTGGAAGTATTACTAACTAGAAGTATTTGTATTAGCAGTACAATTTCCTATTCAGTAAATAGAAATCAATAGAGCTTAAGGTAGACTCCTTCAGAAATCCTTGTTTCCTTTTTCACGTTCAAAATTCCATTCTTCCATTACATTAGGTGTACTCTTACCCATTTATTCAATAGAGCACAACGTAGACTACTTAAAAATTCCTTATTTTCCTTTTACACTTCCTGGAAAGTCCTTGTTTTTTTTTCGCTGGGTTTGAACATATTTATTTAAGTAACAATACAATTGTGGTCGTTGTACACGTTCAAACTTTGTATTCCCATTGTATGTATGTGTAGTTATGTTTATGGCAAAATATTTAATAAAAAATAAAGTTTAAATTTAAACAAATATAAACAAGTGATACAAGACTATGGGGAGTTTAAGACTACGGATATCTTCATGATAAAATATAAAGTTTGGGATAATAATAAGTGGACAAGGTTTCATTTTTGTGTTGTGATGGACACAAATGTTATGACCGCTGTGCTTAGCCGTTTATGCCGTACTGCAAATCTGCCCTAATGATCGGTTCAGAAAGAGTTTACTTGTCAATTTTTGTTCCTAATTTGCTTATGAAAAAAATTTTCTTTAATTTTTAATCGATTACTTTTGAATAACTATGTTGAGATCTTGCTTAGGTGTCTAAATCGTTTTGCAACAATTAAAGCTTTTTATTGTCATTTTTCCCATGTATCTAAAGTTTTAGTATCCGTCTTAAATGTCCTTTCTAATTGATAAATTTCTTCATATGAATTTAAATAAAGATTTTTAAAAAATTGCTTAAACGTAGTTTTCCTCTCCGCCTTTTGTCGCACAGTTTATGCTTTTAGTTCTCTTATGTGTAAAAGTTGTGGGCCTTTGAGTTGTTCCGATTGGTTTCGGGAAGGCTGTTCTTAAATGTTTTCTTTCATTTAGGTTAAATCTACTCTTTGTTCTCTTTCCAATATATAATTATATTAAAATACTTTCCTGCTCTTCCTAAATTACATTCAAATCTCCGTTTTACAAGTCTATAACATAAAGAGAATCTTTCCAAATAGTTACCTCTGCTACTTGACCTTCTTCCTCCTAATAACTTATATTTCACATTTAAAGCATCTCGCGCAGATTTCTCAAATCCACAAAAGCTTGTATTCTAAACATGTTGCTAACTACTTTTCCCAACTATTTACACTTTAAATTTTAAAGGAAACCCCAAACCAACTTTTAATTTAAATAATTAATTTCTATAACTATGTTTCCTTTAGCATTAATAACAATTTAATTTTTAACAATTTCCCAGTCCTACAATTTACATACATATATAGTAAATGTGAATATTATGTGGTTTTCCAAATACAATGCTGTAGTTTCTAGATTTAAACTCTGCAAAATATACTATAGATTTTGTAAATGACAACAAAGCTAGAATATTATGTTTAAAAACGCAGCATACATTTAGTTGCAAACATTTACAAATACAAGACATATAAAAGCATTGAAAACATTAACAGGATGTTGGTTTCTGTGTATTTATATCTTTCTTTTTTTGTGTCTGTAAAATGAAACGTAAATTATGCTAAATTTTCATTTTCTACTATCTATTTCGTTACTAAGTTACACATTTACATATCAGTGTTACAATAGATACACAAATACAGATAGAATACAAAGGATGAGATGATATTTGTCAGAGAAAAATTTTAATATAAAAGGGAAGTTTTCCCATCTACACTAAATAAATTTGACTTGTTGGACAGATGAATAATGATTTGAGAAGAAATTGAAAATTGTTTACCTTATATTGAGATGTTTTAAAGTTTACATGATTTTTTACAATTTTTTACATAAATTAATTGTTTACATTTCATAAAGAAAACTGACGATTCTTTGGAATGCTAAGAAAAAGCTCTAGTTAGAACAGTACCTAATATCATTTAAAACTTATCAAAGCTCTTCAAAAGCTTCTCAAAGCTCTTCAAAATCTTATCAATCTCTTTAAAAGCTCTCAAAGCCCTTCAAAAGCATATCAAAGCTCAAACCTAACTCGTTGGAAGATGAATAATTATAATAGTGAGAAGAAATTTAAAATTGTTTACATTATATTGAGATGTTTTAAAGTTTATAAGATTTTTTACATTATTTACAGAAAATAATTGTTTACATTTCATAAACTTTGAAAAAAAAAACTGAAGATTCTTTAGAATCTCTAGTTAGAACAGTACCTAATATTCTTTAAATGCTTATCAAAGGCTCTTCAAAACCTTATTAAAGCTCTTTAAAAGCTTCTCAAAGCTCTTCAAAAGCTTATCAAAGCTCAATTAACTCGTTGGACAGAAGAATAATGATTTTTAAGGTAATCTATCAAAAAATAAGGTAAATTGAGAACAAATTGAAAATAGTTTACATTACATTGAGATGTTTTACCGTTTACATGATTTTTTACATTATTTACATAAAGTAATTGTTTACATTCATAAACTTTGAAAGAAAAGGAAGATTCTTTAGAATGCTATGAAAAAGCTCTAACTATATCAGTAATATTCTTTAAATACTTATCAAAGATCTTCAAAAGCTTATTAAAGCTCTTTAAAAGCTAATCAAAGCTCTTTGAAAGCTTATCAAAGCTCTTTGAAAGCTTCTCAAACCTCTTCAAAAGCTCTTAAAAGCTTTTCAAAGCTATTCAAAATCGTTTCAGAGCTCTTTAAAAGCTTTGAAAGACAATAACTTTCGATTTGTGAGACTGAGAAGCTATTCAAAATAGTTCGCATTAGGATTTCTTGACTTTTTTTAGTCTTTACATAATATACATGGTAAATGGTAAGAAATCGAGGATTACAGAAGATTCTAGGGAACTATCTAAATGCTAAAGTTAGAGCAGTAAAAACTGTTTCAAGCTCTTTAAATACACCCTAAAGAAAATAGCTTTATTTGGATGTAGGTATACTTCCCATTTATCTCTGTACAGAAAAGGAAGTTTGATTTCATTTTGTTCACTTTTTATGTAAATATGTATCTATGTATGTGTAAGTCTATATGGTGTAAAAATTGTTGTGGTATTTTTGAAGTAAATTAATTTTTAATGAAGCAAAGAAATATTCCATAACATAAAAGCATAAATTATAAATAAAGTTATTTGAAAATTTTTCAACTTTTTTTTGAACGCATAGAAAATGTAAATTTCTTTTTGTTAAAAAACAATTTTGTATATTTTTAAATATTAAGACAAGTTGTAAAAACAAGTTGTTGTAGTTACATATGAGTCAACATACAACAATAAATTTTTAATTTAATGTGTGTCTTAAAGCAGGAGGGATAATTTAAACAGAGCAGGTTATTTTAAAACTATTTTTAAACCACAAATAGGATTTTTTTCAAAGAAAGCTTTTTAAAGGGAAAGATACAAATGTGTTCACTTAGCAAAACTCTTTTAAAACTTAATAATACATTTATCTCCAATTTAAATGTTAACTTTTAATTAAGATTAATCGTTTCAATTAACACATTTATAGAGTAGTTTTACTTCAAACTAATATTTGCCCCACAATTCCAACTAATTACACACAGAGCAGTTAAATCTTTACATTATTTATTTTAAATAACAAATTAATTTAAATATTTACATTCCTATTTAAATAATTTATTTATTTCGTTAATTATTTTTTTAAATAAACACACTAAATGTGACCACCCATTACACCGTCATTATTTACATTTTACATTACAATATTTAACCAACAAAACATGGTAATGTATATAAAATTAAAATTCCACATTAAAATTTAAAAAAAAATAGCAACAGGTTTTTTTTCAGTTTTTAAGTTTTAAAAACGTTGTAATAATTAAGAAAATTACATGCAGTTCATTAATGAATAAAGGTTTTTTCAAACAGCAAAACGGCGGTTTTTTTTTTTTAAAAGAAGTGTTGTAAAAACAGGATTTTTTTATATACAAACTACAACAACAATTAATTTAACAGATAATTAATTTAGTTTGTAAATGTGAACATACAATCAGACAAAATATTTACACAAAGTTGGCTGACTAGCCATTAGCCATAAACATGAAAAGTGCATCAAGATGAAAATAAAGTATGGTATTTAATTGGTTATGTTTGCAATGATAAATAAAGTTATAAAATGTTTTTTTTACACAAAGGAAACTTCTAAGTGGTTGAAGAAAAGAAGATTCTGTTAGTTTCTCAGCATGAAAATATTTGAGAGACAATAACTTCCGGTTTGTAGATAAAGTAAGAAGTTTTATTTAAATTGCATAAAAATGTTTTGATGTAAACTGTCACAGATGAAAAATGAAGGAAATGTCACAATATTTATTCAGGTTTTTTATTGATTACGTAATGTAATGTATAAGGTAAATTGAGTAGGAATTTAAAATGTTTACCATTATGTAAAGATTTTGTATTGTTTACATGATTTCTTTACTTTTTTACATTATTTACATAAAGTAATTGTTTGTATTTTGTAAACTTTAAAAGAGTGCTGTGAAAGCTCTAGTTATACTCTTTTTTAAACGCTTATAAAAGCTCTTTAAAAGTTTTTCAATGCTATACAACAGCTTTTCAAACTTAGAAAGAATGCTATGAAAGCTCTAATTAGAGCAGTAATACTCCATAAATGCTTATTATCAAAGCTCTTTAAAAGCTTTTCAAAGCTATACAACAGCTTTTCAAAACTATTCGAAAGCTTTACAAAGCTATTTAAAAGCTTTATGAGACAATAACATCCAGTTTGGGGGAAAAGAGTAAGTACGATAAGTAAGAAATACGGCAACCTAATAAGGAATTCAAAATTGTTCACATTATAATTTCTTAACTTTTTAAAATTTTTTACATAAGTAATGAACATTGTAAAGAATAGATTTTCTATCATTTAAACTATATTTTACATTTTGTAAACTTTGAAAGAAGCTGAGGATTAGAGAAGATTCTTGACAACTATCTGAATGCTGAATTTACAGCAGTAAAAATGTTTAAAGCTCTTAATCTCAATTACAAAACTTCTTAAAGATGCTCTTTAAAACTATATGAAAGCTCTAGTTGGAGCAATAAATTCATTTTAATCTGTTTAAATATAACTGAAAGATCTTTTAAAGCTTATTCAAGCTGTTAAAAGACTTCTCAAGGCATTTTCAAAGCTTTTTAAAGATTATTAACGTAACTTAAACCCTTCCAGCACTCTCAAAGCTTTCATTTTAACAGCTATATCATTATTTGTCGCGTTACTTCCATAACTATTTAACAACTTTTAAAGCTCCTTAAAAGCTATTTAAAGTTATACTAAAAATGTTTATTTAAAGCTTTTAAACTAATTTCTGTTCTAGTTTTATTCTAGTTCTATTCTAGTTCTGTTTTAGTTCTATTCTAGTTCTGTTCTAGTTCTGTTCTAGTTCTGTTCTAGTTCTGTTATAGTTCTGTTATAGTTCTGTTCTAGTTCTGTTCTAGTTCTGTTCTAGTTCTGTTCTAGTTCTATTCTGTTCTATTTCTGTTCTAGTTCTGTTCTAGTTCTGTTCTAGTTCTGTTCTAGTTCTGTTCTAGTTTGTTCTAGTTCTGTTCTAGTTCTGTTCTAGTTCTGTTCTAGTTCTGTTCTAGTTCTGTTCTAGTTCTGTTCTAGTTCTGTTCTAGTTCTGTTCTAGTTCTGTTCTAGTTCTGTTCTAGTTCTGTTCTAGTTCTGTTCTAGTTCTGTTCTAGTTCTGTTCTAGTTCTGTTCTAGTTCTGTTCTAGTTCTGTTCTAGTTCTGTTCTAGTTCTGTTCTAGTTCTGTTCTAGTTCTGTTCTAGTTCTGTTCTAGTTCTGTTCTAGTTCTGTTCTAGTTCTGTTCTAGTTTAGTTCTAGTTCAGTTCTAGTTCTGTTCTAGTTCTGTTCTAGTTCTGTTCTAGTTCTGTTCTAGTTCTGTTCTAGTTCTGTTCTAGTTCTGTTCTAGTTCTGTTCTAGTTCTGTTCTAGTTCTTTTCTAGTTCTTTTCTAGTTCTTTTCTAGTTCTGTTCTAGTTCTGTTCTAGTTCTGTTCTAGTTCTGTTCTAGTTCTGTTCTAGTTCTGTTCTAGTTCTGTTCTAGTTCTGTTCTAGTTCTGTTCTAGTTCTGTTCTAGTTTAGTTCTAGTTCAGTTCTAGTTCTGTTCTAGTTCTTTCTAGTTCTGTTTAGTTCTGTTCTAGTTCTGTTCTAGTTCTGTTCTAGTTCTGTTCTAGTTCTGTTCTAGTTCTGTTCTAGTTCTGTTCTAGTTCTGTTCTAGTTCTGTTCTAGTTCTGTTCTAGTTCTGTTCTAGTTCTGTTCTAGTTCTGTTCTAGTTCTGTTTAGTTCTGTTCTAGTTCTGTTCTAGTTCTGTTCTAGTTCTGTTCTAGTTCTGTTCTAGTTCTGTTCTAGTTCTGTTCTAGTTCTGTTCTAGTTCTGTTCTAGTTCTGTTCTAGTTTAGTTCTAGTTCAGTTCTAGTTCAGTTCTAGTTCAGTTCTAGTTCTGTTCTAGTTCTGTTCTAGTTCTGTTCTGTTCTAGTTCTGTCTAGTTCTGTTCTAGTTCTTTCTAGTTCTTTTCTAGTTCTTTCTAGTTCTGTTCTAGTTCTGTTCT
>NW_023998092.1:0-11869 GCF_015586225.1 Lucilia sericata | reverse complement strand
TATATAATTATTTACTAATCTTCAGAAATATGGACAAAGTTTATCGCAATTTGCTTCAATATTATTTATTACCAAACACCAAAAAAAGAGAAATATATTTACTAATTGTATTATTAATTGCCAATCATAAATGGTTAGATCAAAATGCATTAAAATATTCGGAAAAAAAATAATATAAAAAATGTATGCCCCCACTGACCACACAAGGGTTAATTATGATCAGTCAACGTATGACGAATAAAACAGAAAGGAAAACAAGCAAGTAGATGTACACACGCACAAACACGTATGTTATGGTAATACTTGTAAATGGATATACACAACGCATGAACTAAGTACTGCTTGTAGATGAAGTAAACAAACGTACAACGTATGTAATTTAAAGGGCTCGCTAATAATATTTGTGGACAATTAATATTGTTGGAAAGCAAAGCAAAGAAAGGTAAAGAGCAAATTGAAGGGAACAAGTATTATTTAAATTTAATAATATATGAACGAAAAAAAAAATAAAGAGTTATGAAATGAATAGGGAATAATGTGAAGAGAATTTAACTTGGAATTAATATGGAAATATGGAGAAAATATTCACAGCAAAAGAACAAAATGCCCTACGTTGGATCAATAGAAATAAACACCGGTTAATATATTTATTTTTTTTATAAAACGTTAATTTTATGCTTATATTTAAAGAAACGGTGGATCAAAGAAATAAATACCGGCGAAGTTAGTAATTTGTGGACAAAAAAAAGCTATTTTAATGATATTTTTAGGAAAACTCACGCTTTTAACTCCAACTCTTGGACGACCAATAGAAGTAGGGGATATTAAATTCGTGTGCACACAAACTATATTTTCCACTAAATTTAATTTGAATTTGCCGACGGCTTTTTCATATAATTTTGGACCAATTTTTATATATATATTTAAAAAAAAACTTCTTCACTCTCTATTTTCTCTTTTTTTTTATTAAGTTGCCGACGGATAAATGCCGTCGGAATTTTCAATTATTAATTTGTATATTTTATTTTTCTTTGTAGATATGTATGTAGTTAAATTTTTTTTTTTTTATAAATGCACTCAACACCAAACACTATGCACTTTGTATATGGATAAACTAAATAAAGCAAAAATAAATAAAACAAACGAACCTGTGGAATTGTGACTGTTGGAAGTAATCCTTTGTTGGTAGAATTAGGCACATGAGTTGTAATCTCCGAGAGAATTATATCTTCCAATTTATCCGGTTCGAACTGGACCAAAATGTTTCGCCTCAAAGCTTTGGATGGGATTGAAAGGCTGGATGATTGGAAAAACTTTATTATCTCTTGAGCCAAAACAAAATATATGAATATATTTTGTAACTCAGAATAATTTAATAAGCAAGGAATGAAAAAAAGAAAGAAAATAAAACACAGGAATAGGATTCTTTTCTTGGATATTATTAAATTATTTAAGGAATAAGGAATTCTTACCAAGGATAGGAAAGTGGACCATTTGCACAAAAGAAAGGGTCTCTTCTGGCGGAAAATAAGATTTTACGACATATTGAAATAATTGACGTTTTTATTTAGAACTTTATGACAACGTTACATATGCTGCAATTCATAGCATTCAGTATCGATATATGTCATAAGAAATAGGAATTTGCGGGAGATTATGATTAAATGGACAATTGTTGTTTGGCATAAACACTATGCCACAAATGATATACCAAACTAAGTGCAATCATAATGCTTTAAAATGATGCATAAATGACTGTCATAGCATGAAAACTGTCAAAGTTATTCACACCATATCGGAACCTCAAATTACCGCCTTTTTAAACCTGGGAAAATAATTCACCGATCAATCCAATTGGCCATCTTCTAAAATACATTATGCAATAAATTATATACAAAACAAATGGCAATTTTAATGCTTTAATGGTGCATAAACGACTTTCTAGCACGAAACTGCCAAAGTTATTGCAACCATATCGGAACCTCATGATTACTGCTTTATTAAACATAGAACAATAATTCTACCGATCTATCAAATTGACCAATTTGTAAAAATATACATTATGCTACAAATGATATACCATATTAAAGCGCAATCATAATGCTTCAAAATGATGCATAAATGACTGTCATAGCGTGAAAACTGTCAATGTTATTTGCAGCCATACGGAGCCTCAAACTACCGCGTTTTTAAAGCTGTGAAAAATAATTCTACCGATCTATCCATTGGCCATTTCCAAAAATATATTATGGAAGAAATTATATACCAAAGCAAATGGCACTATAATGCAATAAAAAGATATATAACGACGGTTATAACTGAAAACTATAAAGTTATTTGCAACCATATCGGAGCCTTAAATTACCGCATTTTTGAACCTGTACCAATAAATATACCGCTCTATCTAATTTTTGTAAAAATTCATTATGCCACAAATTATACACCAAAATAAAGTGCAACTGTAATGCTTTAAAATGATGCGTAAACTAATGCCCTAGCATGAAAACTGTCAAAGTTATTTGCAACCATATCGGAACCTCAAATTACCGCGTTTTTAAACATAGAACAATAATTCTACCGATCCATCAAATTGACCATTTTTTAGACGAACACATTATGCCACAAATGATATACCAAATTAAAGTGCAATCATAGTGCTCTAAACTGATGCATAAATGACTGTCATAGCATGAAAACTGTCAAAGTAATTCACAACCATATCGGAACCTCAAATAACCGCCTTTTAAACCTGGGAAAATAATTCTATCGATCTATCCAATTGGCCATCTTCTAAAAATACATTATGCAATAAATTATATACCAAACCAAATGGCAACTAAAATGCAATAAAAAGATGTATAAACGACTGTTATAACATGAAAACTATAAAAGTTATTTGCAACCATATCGGGGCCTTAAATTACCGCATTTTTAAACCTGTACCAATAAATATACCGATCTATCCAATTTTTGTAAAAATTCATTATGCCACAAATTAATACACAAAAACAAAGTGCAACGGTAATGCTTTAAAATGATGCATAAATGACTGTCATTGCACGAAAACTTGTCAAAGTTATTCACAACCATATCGGAACCTCAAATTACCGCGTTTTTAAACCTGGGAAAATAATTCTACCGATTTATCCAATTGGCCGTTTTCTAAAAATACATTATTCTATAAACTTATATACCAAAACAAATGGCAATTTTAATGCTTTAAAATGGTGCATAAACGACTGTCCTAGCACGAAAACTGCCAAAGTTAATTGCAGCCATATCGGAACCTCAGATTACCGCGTTTATTAAACATAGAACAATAATTCTACCGATCTATCAAATTCACCAATTAGTAAAAACACCACATTATGCCACAAATTATATACCATATTAAAGTGCAATCATAATGCTTTAAAATGATGCATAAATGACTGTCATAGCATGAAAACTGTAAATGTTATTTGCAACAATAAATTATATACCAAAACAAATGGTAACTATAATGCAATAAAAAGATATATAACGACTGTTATAACATGAAAACTATAAAAGTTATTTGCAACCATATCGGAGCCTTGAATTACCGCATTTTTAAACCTGTACCAATAAATATACCGATCTATCCAACTTTTGTAAAAATTCATTATGCCACAAATTATACACCAAAATAAAGTGCAACTGTAATGCTTTAAAATGATGCATAAACTATTCCCTAGCATGAAAACTGTCAAGTTAGTTGCAACCATATCGGAACCTCAAATTACCGCGTTTTTAAACATAGAACAATAATTCTACACGATCCATCAAATTGACCATTTTTTAAGACGAACACATTATGCCACAATGATATACCAAATTAAAGTGCAATCATAATGCTCTAAACTGATGCATAAATGACTGTCATAGCATGAAAACTGTCAAAGTTATTCACAACCATATCGGAACCTCAAATTACCGCCTTTTTAAACCGGGAAAATAATTCTACCGACCTATCCAATTGGCCATTTTCTTAAAATACATTATGCAATAAATTATATACCAAAGGAACAAATGGCAATTTAATGCTTTAAAATGGTGCATAAACGACTGTCCTAGCACGAAAACTGCCAAAGTTAATTGCAACCATATCGAACCTCAGATTCGCTTTTATTAAACATAGAACAATAATTCTACCGATCTATCAAATTGACCAATTTGTAAAAACACACATGATGCTACAAATTATATACCATATTAAAGTGCAATCATATGCTTTAAAATGATTGCATAAATGACTGTCATAGCATGAAAAACTATCATGTTATTTACAACCTATCGGAACCTCAAATTACAGCCTTTTTAAAGCTGTGAAAATAATTCTACCGATCTATCCAATTGGGCAATTTCTAAAAATATATTATGCAATAAATTATATACCAAAACAAATGGCAACTATAAATGCAATAAAAAGATATATAAACGACTGTTATAACATGAAAAATATAAAAGTTATTGCAACCATATCGGAGCCTTGAATTACTGCATTTTTTGAACCTGTACCAATAAATATACCGATCTATCCAATTTTTGTAAAAATTCATTATGCCACAATTATACACCAAAATAAAGTGCAACTGTAATGCTTTAAAATGATGCGTAAACTAATGCCCTAGCATGAAAACTGTCAAAGTTATTGCAACCATATCGGAACCTCAAATTACCGCGTTTTTAAACATAGAACAATAATTCTACCGATCCATCAAATTGACCATTTTTTAGACGAACAACATTATGCCACAAATGATATACCAAATTAAAGTGCAATCATAATGCTCTAAACTGATGCATAAATGACTGTCATAGCATGAAAACTGTCAAAGTTATTCACAACCATATCGGAACCTCAAATTACCGCCTTTTAAACCTGGGAAAATAATTCTGCCGATCTATCCAATTGGCCATTTTCTTAAAATACATTATGCAATAAATTATATACCAAAACAAATGGCAATTTTAATGCTTTAAAAATGGTGCATAAACGACTGTCCTAGCACGAAAACTGACAAAGTTAATTGCAACCATATCGGAACCTCAGATTACTGCTTTTATTAAACATAGAACAATAATTCTACCGATCTATCAAATTGACCAATTTGTAAAAACACACATTATGCTACAAATTATATACCATATTAAAGCGCAATCATAATGCTTTAAAATGATGCATAAATGACTGTCATAGCATGAAACTGTCAATGTTATTTGCAACCATATCGGAACCTCAAATTACCGCCTTTTTAAGCTGTGAGAAATAATTCTACCGATCTATCCAATTGGCAATTTTCTAAAAATATATTATGCAATAAATTATATACCAAAACAAATGCACTATAATGCAATAAAAAAGATATATAAACGACTGTTATAACATGAAAAATATAAAAGTTATTTGCAACCATATCGGAGCCTTGAATTACCGCATTTTTGAACCTGTACCAATAAATATACCGATCTATCCAATTTTTGTAAAAATTCATTATGCCACAAATTATACACCAAAATAAAGTGCAACTGTAATGCTTTAAAATGATGCGTAAACTAATGCCCTAGCACGAAAACTGCCAAAGTTAATTGCAACCATATCGGAACCTCAGATTACTGCTTTTATTAAACATAGAACAATAATTCTTCCGATCTATCAAATTGACCAATTTGTAAAACACACATTATGCTACAAATTATATACCATATTAAAGTGCAATCATAAGTGCTTTAAAATGATGCATAAATAACTGTCATAGCATGAAAACTGTCAAAGTTACTCACAACCATATCGGAACCTCAAATTACCGCCTTTTTAAACCTGGGAAAATAATTCTACCGATCTATCCAATTGGCCATTTTCTAAAAAAACATTATGCAATAAATTATATACCAAAACAAATGGCAACTAAAATGCAATAAAAAGATGTATAAACGACTGTTATAACATGAAAACTATAAAAGTTATTTGCAACCATATCGGGGCCTTAATTACCGCATTTTTAAACCTGGACCAATAAAATATACCGATCCTATGCAATTTTTGTAAAAATTCATTATGCCACAAATTATACACAAAAACAAAGTGCAACTGTAATGCTTAAAATGATGCATAAACTATTGCCCTAGCATGAAAACTGTCAAAGTTATTTGCAACCATATCGGAACCTCAAATGACCGCGTTTTTAAACATAGAACAATAATTCTACCGATCCATCAAATTGACCATTTTTTAGACGAACACATTATGCCACAAATGATATACCAAATTAAAGTGCAATCATAATGCTCTAAACTGATGCATAAATGACTGTCATAGCATGAAAACTGTCAAAGTTATTCACAACCATATCGGAACCTTCAAATTACCGCCCTTTTTAAACCTGGGAAAATAATTCTACCGATCTATCCAATTGGCCATTTTCTTAAAATACATTATGCAATAAATTATATACCAAACCAAATGGCAATTTTAATGCTTTAAATGGTGCATAAACGACTGTCCCTAGCACGAAAACTGCCAAAGTTAATTGCAACCATATCGGAACCTCAGATTACTGCTTTTATTAAACATAGAACAATAATTCTACCGATCTATCAAATTGACCAATTTGTAAAAACACACATTATGCTACAAAATTATACACCATATTAAGTGCAATCATAATGCTTTAAAATGATGCATAAATGACTGTCCATAGCATGAAAACTGTCAATGTTATTTGCAACCATATCGGAGCCTTGAATTACCGCATTTTTAAACCTGTACCAATAAATATACCGATCTATCCAACTTTTGTAAAAAATTCATTATGCCACAAATTATACACCAAAATAAAGTGCAACTGTAATGCTTTAAAATGATGCATAACCTACTGCCCTAGCATGAAAACTGTCAAAGTTATTTGCAACCATATCGGAACCTCAAATTACCGCCTTTTTAAACCTGGGAAAATAATTCTACCGATCTATCCAATTGGCCATTTTCTAAAAATACATTATGCAATAAATTATATACCAAAACAAATGGCAATTTTAATGCTTTAAAATGGTGCATAAACGACTGTCCTAGCACGAAAACTGCCAAAGTTAATTGCAACCATATCGGAACCTCAGATTTACTGCGTTTATTAAACATAGAACAATAATTTCTACCTATCTATCAAATTGACCAATTCGTAAAAAATACACATTATGCTACAAATGATATACCATATTAAAGTGCAATCATAATGCTTTAAAATGATGCATAAATGACTGTCATAGCGTGAAAACTGTCAATGTTATTTGCAACCATACCGGAACCTCAAATTACCGCGTTTTTAAAGCTGTGAAAATAATTCTACCGATCTATCCAATTGGCCATTTTCCAAAAATATATTATGGAATAAATTATATACCAAAAACAAATGGCAAATAAAATGCAATAAAAAGATGTATAAACGACTGTTATAACATGAAAACTATAAAAGTTATTTGCAACCATATCGGGGCCTTAAATTACCGCATTTTAAACCTGGACCAATAAATATACCGATCTATGCAATTTTTGTAAAAATTCATTATGCCACAAATTATACACAAAAACAAAGTGCAACTGTAATGCTTTAAAATGATGCATAAACTATTGCCCTAGCATGAAAACTGTCAAAGTTATTTGCAACCATATCGGAAACCTCAAATGACCGCGTTTTTAAACATAGAACAATAATTCTACCGATCCATCAATTGACCATTTTTTAGACGAACACATTATGCCACAAATGATATACCAAATTAAAGTGCAATCATAGTGCTCTAAACTGATGCATAAATGACTGTCATAGCATTAAAAACTGTCAAAGTATTCACAACCATATCGGAACCTCAAATAACCGCCTTTTTAAACCTGGGAAAATAATTCTATCGATCTATCCAATTGGCCATCTTCTAAAAATACAATTATGCAATAAATTATATACCAAACCAAATGGCAACTAAGATGCAATAAAAAAGATGTATAAACGACTGTTATAACATGAAAACTATAAAAGTTATTTGCCAACCATATCGGGGCCTTAAAATTACCGCATTTTAACCTGTACCAATAAATATAACCGATCTATCCAATTTTTGTAAAAATTCATTATGCCACAAATTATACACAAAAACAAAGTGCAACGGTATGCTTTAAAATGATGCATAAATGACTGTCATTGCATGAAACTGTCAAAGTTATTCACTACCATATCGGAACCTCAAACTACCGCGTTTTAAGCCTGGAAAATAATTCTACCGATTTATATCCAATTGGCCGTTTTCTAAAAATACATTATTCTATAAATTATATACCAAAACAAATGGCAATTTTAATGCTTTAAAATGGTGCATAAACGACTATCCTAGCACGAAAACTGCCAAAGTTAATTGCAGCCATATCGGAACCTCAGATTACCGCGTTTATTAAAATAGAACAATAATTCTACCGATCTATCAAATTCACCAATTAGTAAAAAAACACATTATGCTACAAATTATATACCATATTAAAGTGCAATCATAATGCTTTAAAATGATGCATAAATGACTGTCATAGCATGAAAACTGTAAATGTTATTGCAACAATAAATTATATACCAAAACAAATGGCAACTATAATGCAATAAAAAGATATAAACGACTGTTATAACATGAAAACTATAAAAGTTTGCAACCATATCGGAGCCTTGAATTACCGCATTTTTAAACCTGTACCAATAAATATACCGATCTATCCAACTTTTGTAAAAATTCATTATGCCACAAATATACACCAAAATAAAGTGCAACTCTAATGCATTAAAATGATGCATAAACTATTCCCTAGCATGAAAACTGTCAAAGTTATTTGCAACCATATCGGAACCTCAAATTACCGCGTTTTTAAACATAGAACAATAATTCTACCGATCCATCAAATTGACCATTTTTTAGACGAACACATTATGCCACAAATGATATACCAAATTAAAGTGCAATCATAATGCTCTAAACTGATGCATAAATGACTGTCATAGCATGAAAACTGTCAAAGTTATTCACTACCATATCGGAACCTCAAATTACCGCCTTTTTAAACCTGGGAAAATAATTCTACCGATCTATCCAATTGGCCATTTTCTTAAATACATTATGCAATAAATTATATACCAAAACAAATGGCAATTTTAATGCTTTAAAATGGTGCATAAACGACTGTCCTAGCACGAAAACTGCCAAAGTTAATTGCAACCATATCGGAACCTCAGATTACTGCTTTTATTAAACATAGAACAATAATTCTACCGATCTATCAAATTGACCAATTTGTGAAAACACACATTATGCTACAAATTATATACCATATTAAAGTGCAATCATAATGCTTTAAAAATGATGCATAAATGACTGTCATAGCATGAAAACTGTCAATGTTATTTGCAACCATATCGGAACCTCAAATTACCGCCTTTTTAAAGCTGTGAAAATAATTCTACCGATCTATCCAACTTTTGTAAAAATTCATTATGCCACAAATTATACACCAAAATAAAGTGCAACTGTAATGCTTTAAAATGATGCATAAACTATTGCCCTAGCATGAAAACTGTCAAAGTTATTTGCAACCATATCGGAACCTCAAATTACCGCCTTTTTAAACCTGGGAAAATAATTCTACCGATCTATCCAATTGGCCATTTTCTAAAAATACATTATGCAATAAATTATATACCAAAACAAATGGCAATTTTAATGCTTTAAAATGGTGCATAAACGACTGTCCTAGCACGAAAACTGCCAAAGTTAATTGCAACCATATCGGAACCTCAGATTACTGCTTTTATTAAACATAGAACAATAATTCTACCGATCTATCAAATTGACCAATTTGTAAAAATACACATTATGCTACAAATGATATACCATATTAAAGTGCAATCATAATGCTTTAAAATGATGCATAAATGACTGTCATAGCGTGAAAACTGTCAATGTTATTTGCAGCCATATCGGAACCTCAAACTACCGCGTTTTTAAAGCTGTGAAAATAATTCTACCGATCTATCCAATTGGCCATTTTCCAAAAATACATTATGGAATAAGTTATATACCAAAGCAAATGGCAACTATAATGCAATAAAAAGATATATAAACGACTGTTATAACATGAAAACTAAAAGTTATTTGCAACCATATCGGAGCCTTAAATTACCGCATTTTTGAACCTGTACCAATAATATACCGATCTATCCAATTTTTGTAAAAATTCATTATGCCACAAATTATACACCAAAATAAAGTGCAACTGTAATGCTTTAAAATGATGCGTAAACTAATGCCCTAGCATGAAAACTGTCAAAGTTATTTGCAACCATATCGGAACCTCAAATTACCGCGTTTTTAAACATAGAACGATAATTCTACCGATCCATCAAATTGACCATTTTTTAGACGAACACATTATGCCACAAATGATATACCAAATTAAAGTGCAATCATAATGCTCTAAACTGATGCATAAATGACTGTCATAGCATGAAAACTGTCAAAGTAATTCACAACCATATCGGAACCTCAAATTACCGCCTTTTTAAACCTGGGAAAATAATTCTATCGATCTATCCAATTGGCCATCTTCTTAAAATACATTATGCAATAAATTATATACCAAAACAAATGGCAACTAAAATGCAATAAAAACATGTATAAACGACTGTTATAACATGAAAACTATAAAAGTTATTTGCAACCATATCGGGGCCTTAAATTACCGCATTTTTAAACCTGTACCAATAAATCTATCTATCCAATTTTTGTAAAAATTCATTATGCCACAAATTATACACAAAAACAAAGTGCAACTGTAATGCTTTAAAATGATGCATAAATTACTGTCATAGCATGAAAACTGTCAAAGTATTCACAACCTGGGAAATAATTCTACCGATTTATCCAATTGGCCGTTTTCTAAAAATACATTATGCAATAAATTATATACCAAAACAAATGGCAATTTTAATGCTTTAAAATGGTGCATAAACGACTGTCCTAGCAGGAAAACTGCCAAAGTTAATTGCAGCCATATCGGAACCTCAGATTACCGCGTTTATTAAACATAGAACAATAATTCTACCGATCTATCAAATTCACCAATTAGTAAAAACACACATTATGCTACAAATTATATACCATATTAAAGTGCAATCATAATGCTTTAAAATGAAGCATAAATGACTGTCATAGCATGAAAACTGTCAATGTTATTGCAACCATATCGGAACCTCAAATTACCGCCTTTTTAAAGCTGTGAAAATAATTCTACCGATCTATCCAATTGGCAATTTTCTAAAATATATTATGCAATAAATTATATACCAAAACAAATGGCAACTATAATGCAATAAAAAAGATATATAAACGACTGTTATAACATGAAAACTATAAAAGTTATTTGCAATCATATCGCAGCCTTGAATTACCGCATTTTTAAACCTGTACCAATAAATATACCGATCTATCCAACTTTTGTAAAAATTCATTATGCCACAAATTATACACCAAAATAAAGTGCAACTGTAATGCTTTAAAATGATGCATAAACTATTGCCCTAGCATAAAAACTGTCAAAGTTATTTGCAACCATATCGGAACCTCAAATTACCGCGTTTTTAAACATAGAACAATAATTCTACCGATCCATCAAATTGACCATTTTTTAAACGAACACATTAAGCCACAAATGATATACCAAATTAAAGTGCAATCATAATGCTCTAAACTGATGCATAAATGACTGTCATAGCATGAAAACTGTCAAAGTTATTCACAACCATATCGGAACCTCAAATTA
>NW_023998091.1:0-11872 GCF_015586225.1 Lucilia sericata | reverse complement strand
TTCGTTCGTTCGTTCGTTCGTTCTTCGTTCGTTCGTTCGTTCGTTCGTTCGTTCGTTCGTTCGCCCTGCCTAGCCTGCTCGCCCGCCCGCCCGCCGCCCTAGAACTGAACTAGAACTGAACTAGAACTGAACTAGAACTGAACTAGAACTGAACTAGAACTGAACTAGAACTGAACTAGAACTGAACTAGAACTGAACTAGAACTGAACTAGAACTGAACTAGAACTGAACTAGAACGAACTAGAACTGAACTAGAACTGAACTAGATCTGAACTAGAACTGAACTAGAACTGAACTAGAACTGAACTGAACTAGAACTGAACTAGAACTGAACTGAACTAGAACTGAAAAACTGAAATAGACTGACCTAGAACTGAACTAGAACTGAACTAGAACTGAACAGACTGAACTAGAACTGACTAGAACTGAACTAGAACTGAACTAGAACTGAACTAGAACTGAACTAAGAACTGAACTAGAACTGAACTAGAACTGAACTAGAACTGAACTAGAACTGAACTAGAACTGAACTAGAACTGAACTAGACTGAACTAGAACTGAACTAGAACTGAACTAGAACTGAACTAGAAACTAGAACTAGACTGAACTAGAACTGAACTAGAACTGAACCAGAACTGAACTAGAACTGAACTAGAACTGAACTTGACTGAACTAGAACTGAACTAGAACTGAACTAGACCTGAACTAGAACTGAACTAGAACTGAACTAGAATTGAACTAGAAACTGAACTAGAACTGAACTAGAACTGAACTAGAACTGGAACTAGAACTGAACTGAACTAGAACTGAACTAGAACTGAACTAGAACTGAACTAGAACTGAACTAGAACTGAACTAGAACTGAACTAGAACTGAACTAGAACTGAACTAGAACTGAACTAGAACTGAACTAGAACTGAACTAGAACTGAACTAGAACTGAACTAGAACTGAACTAGAACTGAACTAGAACTGAACTAGAACTGAACTAGAACTGAACTAGAACTGAACTAGAACTGAACTAGAACTAGAACTGAACTAGAACTGAACAAAAACTTAACTTCAACTAAAATATGAAATGCATTATAACAGAACTAGAGTTGCTGCACTATTCTGCCGCCAATATTATATTGTTGCATTGCTGAAATAATTTATGACTTTTTAATTACAAAATGCTTTTATTAACCACCGTCAACATAAAATTCATAATAATAATGGCATACACGTGGTTAAATTTGCAACAGTTTTTGAATTTTTAAATTCAACTCTCCATGCACTCATAATAAAACCACAAAATTTTGATTATTTTTTCAATGAGTTTTTGATGTTCACCGTCATGTTGTGAAATTGTGTGAAATAATTAAAAAGACTAATATTTGTACCAGCATTTCATTTAAATAAATACAAAATATAAAATGAAATATGGAATTATGTTATTTATTTTAATGAGAGTAGTGAGTAAGAAAACCATAATAAATTCGTGTTAAAATTTTCAATAATTATGTTTATTTACTAACACATTCCAGACAGATTTGATTGTATTGTAAAATGAGGTCTATGGTATAAAATCACTTTGTAATTGAACAATTCTATTAATAATTGCTTTCACTTTAAGATTTTTTATGAAATTCTCCCTAATTAATGTTGATCATACGTCTCGTTGTACCAACGTAGCACTTTCTACTATTTCGTTGGCTTTAGTTAGTGATGTTCTATTTTTTAGTGATTTGTTAATAAAAAATATTAATTATTCATAATTTCATAATAATGTATCTTTTTTATGTTCTTTCGTCTTTCAAATTAAATATTAATCATATTAATTTGTCTTATATAATTTTCCACAAATCTTTTAATAATTTATAATTGCTTTAAAATTCACTCAAAAATCTAAGAAACATTATCAAGGTGGAATTCAAATAAGTTGATTATTCTATTCCATAGCTTAATTAGTTATAAATTAAGTTCTTATGAAAAACCATATAAACTAAAATTTCAAATTTAATTGCAATAGGTCATGAAATTTATACAAAATTCCTGTAAAAAGCCTTGGTATTAAAAATTTATAATGTAGCTTACTACACGGAAGTACACACTCTGATATTTAGATATCCATACATTTGATGTATAAAATAAACACTTTGTATATTTAATACAGTGATGGGCACGCATTTACATGTTTACTATATTTGAGCGTAGTATAGCAAAAAGAAAGTTTACGTATTTAAGGAAATACCCACTGCTGATGTAAGGATATCATGTACGGGATATAAACATGTGCAACTGTGTGTAAATTTTTGGTTCGTGTCTCTCTCATAAATTAATCTTCTTATCACAACAATGTTTCTTACATGAAATAATCATAAATGCAAAATACAGGCTTATCTATATATATAAAAGAGTAACGTTACTGACTGACTGATTCATAATCGCACAGCCCAAACGGCTGAACCTAGAATCATGAAATTTTGATGGTAGATGTCAAAGAATAAACAAGAATTGAAACGCTGTCATTTTTTTACAACAATAGCATTACGCTCTTCTCACAGACGAGTGCTGTGTAAATCCAACACATATGTAAAAATTTTATTCTCTCTCCAAACTTCAAAACTTTTTCGCGAAAATTTGAGGATAATAGCACTTTGAAACATTTTTTATCACTTAACATTATATTTTATAATTTTTTTGCACAATTTAAACACATTTAATAGCCCGAAAATAATATATTTTTTACAAACGAAAAAAAAATATTTTTTATTTTTTGACATTGAATTTTGTTGGTTGAAATTAAAACTAAAAAAACAATGTTGTAAATTTTCGTATGGTAAACGAAAAAGATATTTCAAATAAATAAATTATTTTTTCAATATTATAGATTAAAAAACAAATAGACGTGTTTATAAAATGTTTGTAGATAAAATATGTGGAAAATATCTTAAGAAACCTTTCAAAGTATAAATTGAAATGTAATATTTTTTTTCAATATTTTTCAATACGATTTTTTGCAACTATGTTGACTTGAGAATTCTACTAATACATTCTTAGAGTTAGGTACCGGATGACAGTAGACTTAGGTACTTTTGACAACAGTTTCATTTCTTATTTATTCTTTGGCTGATGTGTTTTTGTTTATATAGATCCACTACATTTAGAGGTAAAAAAGGGTAAAAACGGGTAAAACAGCTTTTCACCTGAATCTGCTCTTAAAATAAGCAGATGGGTGTCTGGTACTTTTTTGAAATTCGTACTTTTATGGGGTGAAAATGTGTAACAAAGGTGATTTTGGTACCTTTTTTTGGCCCTTTATAACTTTTTAACTAATTAACATAATAAAATTTTTATAAATATTTTGGATACATCTCCCAAAATTAGGAGACACCTGTTTCGTACTTTTTTTAAATTCAGCCCTTTTTGGGTGTAAAAGGGATAAAACTGTATTTTTGGTACTTTTTTTTAGCGCATTAAGAAAACTTTTTCGATTTATTGATTTATTCCTATTAAATTACGGACTAGCTCTATAATATTTGTTGACACAAAATTTTTCTATTATTCTATTTCACTGGAGAAAAAGTACCAAAAAGGGAAATTTCATTTTATTCAAACACATTGAGGCAATTTCTATAAAATTTGAAAAAGTAGTTTATTTAGCCACACAAAATAAGCTATTGGTATATTATTTTGAAATTCGAGTACTAAGCCCTATATAGGACCGTAGCAAATTGTTTGGTACTTCCTGAAAGCACAATTTTTCCGGAATAAATGAATGTAGATTTGAATAGTTTGCGTTATATCTGTGATATGTAGATTTAATCATGGAATATTTTATGAAGTAGGGGAAAATGGTACTTTTTTATTAGAACTTTCCACAAAGGCAGAATTTATTTCACTATTTCATCGCTCTAAATAATTGAATTTTTTGAATTTTAACAATATTTATGTAGAAACCACTATTTTGAATCTGATGGAATAATTAATCTATAAGAGGAAAATGTTTGGTACTTTTTGCTCATCAAATAGTACCTTTTGTATTTTCTTTGATATTGAAGAGGTGACTCCTTGCTACTTTTTCGTTCTTCAAATGGTACTTTTTGTATGTTCTCTAATATGAAAACAAAACACAAAATGTTCCTGACTGATTTAAAATTATTAAATGTGGTACTTTTACATTCTTCAATGTTACTTTTTGAATTTCCGAAACAAATAAATCACGGTTCTTATTAAATAAAAGTTTATAAAAAGGACATTTTTAAAACTTTTTTGTTCTTCAAATGGTACTTTTTGAATTTTCTATAATATTGACCATAGAAATATGAAATTTAACATATAGAGACCTGAATAAAAGAGAATCTACAAGATGCATCTTTTTGGTATTATTTGTTGTTCATATGAAAATTTTTGAATGTTTCTATATTCAAAAAGTAAATTAAACTTAATGAATAATATTCTATATGGGAGACATTTTGGTACTTTTTTATTTGTATCTTGATTGGGTAGCGAAGCACCCAGGGTAAGCTAGTATCATCTATAAACGAGCAAATACATTTGGATTAAAAAATTACGCACAGTAATTTCAGTTCTAGAACTGAAATAGAACTGAACTAGAACTAGAACAGAACTAGAACAGAACTAGAACAGAACTAGAACAGAACTAGAACAGAACTAGAACAGAACTAGAACAGAACTAGAACAGAACTAGAACAGAACTAGAACAGAACTAGAACAGAACTAGAAGAGAACTAGACAGAACTAGAACAGAACTAGAAACAGAACTAGAACAGAACTAGAACAGAACTAGAACAGAACTAGAACAGAACTAGAACAGAACTAGAACAGAACTAGAACAGAACTAGAACAGAACTAGAACAGAACTAGAACAGAACTAGAACAGAACTAGAACAGAACTAGAACAGAACTAGAACTAGAACTAACAGAACTAGAACTAGAACAGAACTAAAACAGAACTAGAACAGAACTATAACAGAACTAGAACAGAACTAGAACAGAACTAGAACAGAACTAGAACAGAACTAGAACAGAACAGAACTAGAACAGAACTAGAACAGAACTAGAACAGAACTAAAACAGAACTACAACTGTATTAAACTTTGACCTAGAATGTTTTTGAAATCTGTAGTTATTCTTTGAATTATTACATTGCGCCCACTGTGTCACGTATAAATTTGTAATGTCCCTATTATTTCGTTAGCTTTATATGTAAGTATATTAATATTTAATTTGTTTATGGCCATAGTATGTGATACCTTTCAACACCATCCTTGATATCCTTTGCATTCATTAAGTTTTGTCCTTGTTGCTGATGACTTGGTAATAAAATTTTACAAGTTTAAAGATCATATTATGTATTTGAATAATATTGTTATATTATTAAAAAGCTTACAAATTAGAACAAAATAAAAACTTTGTATGTAGTAATTATAACAATAATAAGTGTCCTTTTTGCAATAACAATTATAGTTATTATGATAAAATTCATATGTGTATCATGTAAACAATATATTTATTTATGTCTACAAATAAGAACAAACTCAAACTCAATAGAAACCAAAGTTTGACCTTTTTACTCCCACTCTTATACTCCTTCTTATACGCACCCTCTCTATGTTCATTATTGCTCCCTGTTGATACAATTTTGAGATGGTTTGAGGTGTAGGTATTTGTGTGAAATTATGTGTTTATTATTGTTTTGTGTTCTCTCTTGTGTGTGTTTTCCAAGTAAGTCCTTGTAGTCCTTGTGAATGTGTATGTGCAGTAAGTCAAGGTAGTTATTGTTGTTTTCTTGTTTTGTATCATATGTTGCCTACCTTTAGGTAGTAAATTATCGTTCTTATGTCCTTTTACTTTGATTTAATTATTTATTATTATTTCTGGTAAGAAGTTAATAATGTAGTTGTCAAAAGCTAAACCTTTAATCATTCAGATTAATTAGTTAATAAGTAAGAATACAAATGTCTTTTAATGTTCTAGATAATTTTTTACGGACATTTCCAAGGTAAATAATATTTTAAAAATTTGTAAAAATTTCTAGTAGGTAATTCTTCCGCAAACATTTATAGGGACTGAAATTTAATCCACCAATATTAATCTTGTTATTGTCCTTCAAACTGTTCATAAAGGGAATGTTAAATAGATTATTAGCTAAAATTCCATTGAAAACTATTCATCATCTTTGAATGCACAAACTTTGATTTACATTACATATTGCCTCCTGTTTTAGCAGTCTTTATATTTACAGTCACCAAGACAGACATTTACATACAGTTTTTGGTTTTAGCAGCAACATTTCAAATCGAACAAACCACATCTGTTTTCAATGACATTTTGTGTATTTGTTGTTTAACTATCCGGATGTCTAGCTAACGGGTTGTCAGAATATTTTGTAGGAACAGCAAAGAGTGGTCAGTCTGTTGATGTTACTGCTGTGACTTTAAACAGACATTAAACAAAAATAGGGGAATAACTTTTAAATCTTTTTTTTTTATAAATGACATAAAAATTCTTTCATAAATAACACTTAAATCGACAAACTAATCCAAATCTATAACAACTCACATTTTCCCTTAAAAGAAGAATTCTTGTACTAAACATTAAACAATTTACTTGTGATCAACATGACGTATGATTAATATTAATTATGGGGTCTCTTAGTTTAAACAGTTGTATGTTAGGAACTGCTAAAATGATTATAAAAATATTAATAAGAAATTAAAAAAAACATTAAAGGGAAATTTCAGGCTCTCCTTAGAATTTGATAATATGTACATATTTAAATTCCTAGAAGCTAATTTTTCCGCTAACCTAAATACATTTCATAAACTCCACCAAGGTGAACTATTCCTTTATATAAATGTTTTATATGCTTCACTTTAACTCTTTTAGTATTTTCACTTTCAAGAGTATGTCACTGTATTTGTGTTTTAACCGGAAATTTCCAATGTTAAGTATTTAAGCAGACTCGAACTCAAACAAGTGCTGACGCACAGCACTATACACAATGGGTAGAGTGAAAATAAGTATGTGAGTTTACAAGGACTTCACAACTTTTACGTTAGTAACACAAACAATGTCTTACAGGCATGGAAAATTTAGTACTTTTTGATATCGAAAAATACCTAGTACCAGTCTATAGTCTAGTCTATAGTCTAGTCTATAGTCAAGTCTATAGTCTAGTCTATAGTCTAGTCTATAGTCTAGTCTATAGTCTAGTCCATAGTCTAGTCTATAGTCAAGTCTATAGTCTAGTCTATAGTCTAGTCTATAGTCTAGTCTATAGTCTAGTCCATAGTCTAGTCCATAGTCTAGTCCATAGTCTAGTCCATAGTCTAGTCCATAGTCTAGTCTATAGTCTAGTCCATAGTCTAGTCTATAGTCTAGTCTATAGTCTAGTCTATAGTCTAGTCTATAGTCTAGTCTATAGTCTAGTCTATAGTCTAGTCTATAGTCTAGTCTATAGTCTAGTCTATAGTCTAGTCTATAGTCTAGTCTATAGTCTAGTCTATAGTCTAGTCTATAGTCTAGTCTATAGTCTAGTCTATAGTCTAGTCTATAGTCTAGTCTATAGTCTAGTCTATAGTCTAGTCTATAGTCTAGTCTATAGTCTAGTCTATAGTCTAGTCTATAGTCTAGTCTATAGTCTAGTCTATAGTCTAGTCTATAGTCTAGTCTATAGTCTAGTCTATAGTCTAGTCTATAGTCTAGTCTATAGTCTAGTCTATAGTCTAGTCTATAGTCTAGTCTATAGTCTAGTCTATAGTCTAGTCTATAGTCTAGTCTATAGTCTAGTCTATAGTCTAGTCTATAGTCTAGTCTATAGTCTAGTCTATCGTCTAGCCTATAGTCAGTCTATAGTCTAGTCTATAGTCTAGGTCTATAGTCTAGTCTATAGTCTAGTCTATAGTCTAGTCTATAGTCTAGTCCTATAGTCTAGTCTATAGTCTAGTCATAGTCTAGCCATAGTCTAGTCTATAGTTAGTCTATCGTCTAGTCTATAGTCTAGTCTATAGTCTAGTCTATAGTCTAGTCTATAGTCAGTCTATAGTCTAGTCTATAGTCTAGTCTATAGTCTAGTCCTATAGTCTAGTCTCTAGTCTAGTCTATAGTCTAGTCTATAGTCTAGTCTATAGTCTAGTCTATAGTCTAGTCTATAGTCTAGTATATAGTCTAGTCTATATAGTCTAGTCTATAGTCTAGTCTATAGTCTAGTCTATAGTCTAGTCTATAGTCTAGTCTATAGTCTAGTCTATAGTCTAGTCTATAGTCTAGTCTATAGTCTAGTCTATAGTCTAGTCTATAGTCTAGTCTATAGTCTAGTCTATAGTCTAGTCTATAGTCTAGTCTATAGTCTAGCTATTAGTCCTAGTCTATAGTCTAGCCTATAGTCTAGTCTATAGTCTAGTCTATAGTCTAGCCTATAGTCTAGTCTATAGTCTAGTCTATAGTCTAGTCTATAGTCTAGTCTATAGTCTAGTCTATAGTCTAGTCTATAGTCTAATCTATAGTCTAGTCTATAGTCTAGTCTATAGTCTAGTCTATAGTCTAGTCTATAGTCTAGTCTATAGTCTAGACTATAGTCTAGTCTATAGTCTAGTCTATAGTCTAGTCTATAGTCTAGTCTATAGTCTAGTCTATAGTCTAGTCTATAGTCTAGTCTATAGTCTAGTCTATAGTCTAGTCTATAGTCTAGTCTATAGTCTAGTCTATAGTCTAGTCTATAGTCTAGTCTATAGTCTAGTCTATAGTCTAGTCTATAGTCTAGCCTATAATCTAGCCTATAGTCTAGTCTATAGTCTAGTCTATAGTCTTCTATAGTCTAGTCTATAGTCTAGTCTATAGTCTAGTCTATAGTCTAGTCTATAGTCTAGTCTATAGTCTAGTCTATAGTCTAGTCTATAGTCTAGTCTATAGTCTAGTCTATAGTCTAGTCTATAGTCTAGTCTATAGTCTAGTCTATAGTCTAGTCTATAGTCTAGTCTATAGTCTAGTCTATAGTCTAGCCTATAGTCTAGTCTATAGTCTAGTCTATAGTCTTCTATAGTCTAGTCTATAGTCTAGTCTATAGTCTAGTCTATAGTCTAGTCTATAGACTAGTCTATAGTCTAGTCTATAGTCTAGTCTATAGTCTAGTCTATAGTCTAGTCTATAGTCTAGTCTATAGTCTAGTCTATAGTCTAGTCTATAGTCTAGTCTATAGTCTAGTCTATAGTCTAGTCTACAGTCTAGTCTATAGTCTAGTCTATAGTCTAGTCTATAGTCTAGTCTATAGTCTAGTCTATAGTCTAGTCTATAGTCTAGTCTATAGTCTAGTCTATAGTCTAGTCTATAGTCTAGTCTATAGTCTAGTCTAGTCTAGTCTATAGTCTTGTCTATAGTCTAGTCTATAGTCTAGTCTATAGTCTAGTCTATAGTCTAGTCTATAGTCTAGTCTATAGTCTAGTCTATAGTCTAGTCTATAGTCTAGTCTATAGTCTAGTCTATAGTCTAGTCTATAGTCTAGTTCTATAGTCTAGTCTATAGTCTAGTCTATAGTCTAGTCTATAATCTAGTCTATAGTCTAGTCTATAGTCTAGTCTATAGTCTAGTCTATAGTCTAGTCTATAGTCTAGTCTATAGTCTAGTCTATAGTCTAGTCTATAGTCTAGTCTATAGTCTAGTCTATAGTCTAGTCTATAGTCTAGTCTATAGTCTAGTCTATAGTCTAGTCTATAGTCTAGTCTATAGTCTAGTCTATAGTCTAGTCTACAGTCTAGTCTATAGTCTAGTCTGTAGTCTAGTCTATAGTCTAGTCTATAGTCTAGTCTATAGTCTAGTCTGTAGTCTAATCTATAGTCTAGTCTATAGTCTAGTCTATAGTCTAGTCTATAGTCTAGTCTATAGTCTAGTCTATAGTCTAGTCTATAGTCTATCTAGTCTAGTCTATAGTCTAGTCTATAGTCTAGTCTATAGTCTAGTCTATAGTCTAGTCTACAGTCTTCAAAATCAGAAAAAGTACTTTTTGTTTTAAATTCGTTCTGTTTTAAAAATTTCAATTTTCCATGCCTGATGTAGAAATACATGTTTACGTGCTCTGCTACCCTTAGAGTTCAAGTACATACATACAATCCCTTCCACCTTACTTACACATTTATTCTTACATAAATACTACTTTAGGGTCTTCCTTAATAAGCCTACTTCTGTTTCCGTGCATTTAATGTACAAATGTGTTGCATACTTTTTCTTGTTTTAGGTGTTTAAATAGTGTTTGTTCATTTTATTAATTTTGAGATTATTGAAAAACTCTTTATAGATCTTTTATATAATTTGTGGAAAATAATTGTAGAAATTATGAATAGTTTTTATAGACTGTCAAAACACTTTAGTTTTTTGAAAAATCGGCTGTCAAATATAAAACGTTTATTTTCAAAATAAGTCAACAATGAATATTAGTCATACGTCATGTGGGTCATTGATGTTGAATAATAACAAATTGTAGTAGAACTCTAAAACTGCTGCAGTGATTTTTATGAAACATGGGTTATTAATAGAGAACAAATGTAGCTTTCAGACTAATAATTACAGTTGTACAAAATATAAACTCGAGAGGAGTTATGCATGGTCAAATAATAACTCAAATGCCAAACTTTTTTTTTTTTTTGTTTTTTGTTCTATAATTTTTGCTCAATGCACTTTTGTCCCACTGTCTTCTCTGTATAAATTTAAATGCTTAAAATACTTTATAAATGTGTCATACAGTCAACTGTTCCAGTTGTCAAAATATATATAGAGACACTTTAAAAACTATGTATGTATATACATATGTTCCGGAAAAAGTGGCACAAATGTCAATAAATACTTTATAATTTATATACAATATACTTAGGATATACATATGTACATACACACATGTGAAATTATAAATAGGTAGAGAAGATCTCAATCGACCAACAATGTTTTAAACTGTTCGCGGATATAAATCATTTACTTTGTAAAGTACTATCTACTTAATTACACAGGCCGACAAAATATAAACACTGACATCAAGTTATACATTCTAAAGAATAAAGATAATCAGATTTTCTCCATTGCATTTAGTATTTGAGATATCGTGTCCTGAAGTTTGTAAAAAAAACGTAATTTTTAGCCCTTTTTGAGACGTTATAACAGTGCCAAAACAACTGTATTTATAAAATGTTGTATGTCATCTGAATTTCCATTCTTTGAAATAAAGACTTAACATCTGACATATCTTCTTTCTTCTTCGAGATAACTTCACCTAAAGCTTGAAAACTCATGGTTTTCGTCATATTTATGGTATTTATACCCTACACTGTTTTATTAAGAAGTGTAATATGTTTTGTAAATATTGTTTTTAACAAACAATACTATTGGATTCACATCTACCTAAAGATATTCCAATCGACTCAAAATCTTTTATTGATTCGATAGAATAATGTCTGTCCATCCGCTAATTTCAGTGGATGATATCTCAATAACTACAGCAGATTTTTAAACAATTCAAAAAGCAATTATAGGAAAACTAAAGGTAATAAGATGATGAGGAAATAAAAAGTTTTGAATATATATGTAAATAAGAATAATACATGTTTCAGTGATCATAGTATCAGTTATTGATAGACATACATATGTATGTACGTGACCAACTTTTTAATATGAACAATTGTCCATCATTATCAAAATTAAATATTTGTAATTTATTTAAAGAATTTTATTTCATTTATTTGAATAAATAATTGTTTTACATAATAATATCGAACATATTGTTAATTATACCTTAACAAATGTATGTGGCATTATTGTTTTATAAAGTCAATAATATAAATTGTTAAAATATGTACATGTAATTATACATATGTATAATTTAT
>NW_023998090.1:0-11884 GCF_015586225.1 Lucilia sericata | reverse complement strand
TAGACTATAGACTTAGACTATAGACTAGACTATAGACTAGACCTAGACTATATCTAGACTATAGACGGACTAGACTAGACTAGACTATAGACTAGACTAGACTAGACTCTAGACGACTAGACTATAGACTAGACTATAGACTGCACTATAGGCCTAGTATTTTTTCTCGAAACGACTTTTTTTGGATATGCCAGTCTTGTAGTCAATGAGCGACATAATCCTTGTAAGTAAATAAAAATAACTAAAAACCACTTATAACTCCAGCGTTTAAGTTTAACATCTTTTAAAAAAAAAAACAATAACTACTGAATTTCCTTTATAGACCCTATAAATTTGTTGAGATCATTAATTACTTTTTACAAGATTTCTATTTAATAAACAAAAAAAAAATCTAAACAACTGAGTATACAAATTTCCTCTTGCAATTTCCAACCAATTAATGATATTTTCTCATGTAACAAAACATCAAACTAAATAAGTAAATGGAAAATGAAGAAAAATTCTATCCATATACTCTAATATATTGTTAGTATGACTATTAAGTTTTGCATTTAGAATACAACAGAAATAGATAAATATGAGTCATAGTACATACATACAATTTGCAATATTCAATCTTATAGTTTTTTTTTTTGGATAAACACGTACGATTATGTCTAAAAATGGTTGAATAGTTTATTTAAAATATCATACTATGAGTACGAGTATGAAATGTTACAGCTGCAATTGAAAATTGTTAAGTACACAAAACAACAAAATATTGGATAAAAAAAAAATATAGAAAAAAAAAACTTTATAAAATAAACAAGGTTCAATTTAAATTTGTTTTTAGACAATCCATAAGATACTCGTACTCCATGCTAACCACACAAGTTGAGCTACTGTTGTCATATTATGGGATATTGACTAGATATTTTAGTTTGCTAAGTTTAGTTTTTTTTTTGTTATAGATATTTTTTGTTTGTTTATTTATCTGGTAAACACTCATACATGTCCCTATTAAATGTGATGCTCTAAAAAGTGGGAGTTACTTTGTGTTTTTTTTTTGTTGCTCCATACTAAAGTTTTTAATAAAGTTTTGTTTAGTTTCAATTGGGGTCTTTTTTCTAGATAGACAGTGGTGTTTGATATGATAGAACAGTTTGGTGGTGTTTGGGAAATATTGGTGGTGAAACTTAGAAGTGGATAATTTTAGAGATATCAGCTGAGTTGACAAATTGTCTGTGAATTTCTAAGTTCATATCTGATATCACAACCCTGAACATGACTAAAATTCTCCATGTCCAGATAATGATCGATAATTTTCAGATCTTGTAATCAATGAAAAGAAATTCAGCGTCCCCCTTCTAAACATTATACTGTAACTCCATTCATATTGGACTTACTAAGTACATACATATGCATGTATATGTGTATATAAAATAATACATATTGACTTAAACTGATATGCACATTGGACATATGTTCGAACATGAATATGATAGTTTTTGTTTTGCATGCATTTCACATTTTTTTGTTGTTGTTTTTTTTTTCTCCTTATTATTTGTAAAAATGATTCATGCTGGGATTTCCTGACTCAATTGACATGTTGAACGATGAAAAGTCAATCAGTTTTGCTAGAACAGAATGGAATATAATACAATACAATAGATCGTTATTCGAAAGTATTTTGTGGAGGACAAAAGATACTGAAATGTTGAACTAGTTAAATTCGATTGACCATAAATGTCGAAAGTTCGAAGGTTCTTTAAATAAATTATTTGTGGGTGTAGTAATTGGTATCTAAAAGCGAAATAGTGGAGCTCGTATGAACAGCTGTATTTGAAGTGTAGTTAGTTTAGGGAATAATATGGACTATAGTCTTTGCTATAGTGTGGACTATCGTGTTTGCTAAAAAAAAAAACTATAATCCAGACTTATAGCCATTACTAAAGTCTGGACTATAGTTTTTAATATAGTCTGGACTACAGTTTCTACTACAGTCTGGACAAAAGTATATACTATAGTCTGGAATATAGTCTAGTCTAAGTCTGGACTATAGTCTGAATTATAGTCTTTACTATATTCTGGACTATAGTCTTTACTATAGTCTGCACTACGGTCTTTACAACAGTTTGGACTATAGTCTTTAATATACTCTGGACTATGGTCTGTACTATAGTCTGGACTATAGAATTTACTATAGTCTGGACTATGGTCTTTACTATAGTCTGGACTATAGTCTTTACTATAGTCTGGATTATAGTCTTTACTATAGTCTGCACTTTAGTCTTTACTATAGTCTAGACTATAGTCTTTACTAAAGTCTAGACTATAGTCTTTACTATAGTCAAGATTATATTCTTAACTATAGTCTGGACTATAGTCTTTACTATAGTCTGGCTTATAGTCTTTACTCTAGTCTGGATTATAGTCTTTACTATAGTCTGCACATTAGTCTTTACTATAGTCTAGACTATAGTCTTTAACATAGTCAAGATTATAGTCTTAACTATAGTCCAGACTATAGTGAAGACTTTTACTATAGTCTTCCTTTAGTCTAGACTATAGTTTTTACTATAGTCTGGACTATAGTTTTTACTATATTATGGACTATAGTTTTTACTATAGTCTGGACTATAGTTTTCACTATAGTCTGGACTATAGTTTTCACTATAGTCTGGACTATAGTTTTTACTATAGTCTGGATTATCGTTTTACTATAGTCTGGACTTTAGGCTTAACTATAGTGTGGACTATAGGCTTAAATATAGTTTGGACTATAGGCTTTACTATAGTCTGGACTATAGGTTTTACTATAGTCTGGATTTTAGGCTTAACTATAGTGTGGACTATAAGCTTAAATAGAGTTTGGATTATAGGCTTTACTATAGTCTGGAATATAGTCTTTACTTACCATAGGCTTGTGGAAATAGTGGAGCTCCTATGAACAGCTGTATTTGAAGTGTGGTTAGTTTATGGAATAATATGGACAATTGTCTTTGCTATAGTGAGGACTATCGAGTTTGCTAAAAAAAAAACTATAGTCCAGACTTTAGTAAAGACTATAAGTATATATAGTTTATACTACAGTCTGGACAAAAGTTTATACTATAGTCTGGACTATAGTATTTACTATAGTAAGGACTCTAGTCTTTACTATAGTCTGGACTTCAGTCTTCACTTTAGTCTAGACTATAGTCTTTACTACAGTCTAGACTATAGTCTTTACTACAGTCTAGACTATAGTCTTTACTATAGTCTAAACTATAGTCTTTACTATAGTCTAGACTATAATCTTTACTATAGTCTAGATTATAGCCTTTACTATAGTCTAGATTATAGTCTTTACTATATTCTGGACTATAGTATTTACTATAGTCTGGACTATAGTCTTTACTATAGTCTGGACTATAGTCCTTACTATAGTCTGGATTATAGTCTTTACTATAGTCTGGACTATAGTCTTTACTATAGTCTGGACTATAGTCCTTACTAAAGTCTTTACTATAGTCATTACTACAGTATGGACTATAGGCTTTACTTTAGTCTGGACTATAGGCTTTACTATAGTCTGGACTATAGGCTTTACTTAGTCTGTACTATAGACTTTACTAAAGTCTGGACTATAGTCTTTACTACAGTATGGACTATAGTCTTTACTATAGTCTGGACTATATTCTAGACTTCAGTCTGGACTATGGTATTTACTACAGTTTGGACTATATTTTTACTAAAGTAAGGACTATAGTTTGGACCTTATCCTCTAATACAGTCTGGATTTTAGCAATTACGATAGGAGTTACTATTATGTGGACTATATTTTTAGCTTAATTCTAGACTTTTGTCTTTTCTGGACTGTAGTTATTTCTTACCCTGATGGTAAACTAATTATTGAGAGTTAATTTATTGAGTAAGTACATGGCATCATCAAGTATTTGCTGGGTAAGTTCCATGACTTGCCATTCTATTTGTATATAAAGTTTATACTGTGATTTATACCAGAATCGGGAGAGTGCAGTTTCTTGGCAATCGGTTAATGCGACCCACTGTTTCCAATTTTATTAAATATGTAATATAAAATCAAACATGATTCTGATTCTGACAACAAATTACCCTTTTTAAAATACCAAATAGTGTACTCATTCATATGCATATAAAGAATTTATTGTTGTTGCATAGAACAATGCTGCTGCTTGTAGTCAATCAACAATTAGTTTGAAAGTCGTTCAACATCAACAAAACACAGACTGACACACATGGACCAACCGAGCAAGAGGGACTGAGTAAAATAAAAACACTTAAATGTATTAAAAAAGTTCTTTTTATTTTTATATTCCATTCCAAAATGTTTTGTTTGTCAATTTATTTTATGTTCCAATATTATATTTAGTGTTGTTGTTGTTCTGTTATTATGATTATTGTTATTATTGCTGCTGTTGTTGTATTTTTGTTTTTAGTTTAATCATGCATTTTGATTGAAACCTTTCACTCCGTTCACAGTTGGAATTGTGGTTTTATTCATTTAACAAAATAATAAAAAAAAACACTGAAAATCAAAATTGAAATAAAATCTGTGGCATCGACTTTGAGTTCAACTACTGTTGCTGCTGCTGCTGCATAATACTATGTATTTGTTGGTTGTATATAAAGTAGAGTATTTTGTACGTGTTCTACTAATTCTTTGTATTTTTTTTTTAAATTTTTTATTTAAAAAAAAATTGAAATGCAAAAATTTTTGCTGCTTTGTTTTGTACTTTATATTTTGCATTCTACACGTAGTTGGTATTTGAAAACAAAAAAAAAAAAAAGAGTGAAACAAAAAATATTTGATGTCCCATTGTGTTCAATTTCCATGTACTAAAAAATCAGTTTATTGTTATACATAAAATGCTAAACAATAAAAAGAATTTTAAATTATTGTCCAGACCCTCATATTATTTTTGAGTTTTTTCTCTTTTTTGCAGATTTTTTTTAAATATATTTGTTATAAAGGAATATGAATTCATACTATTCTTTAATAATATTAAAAAAAAAGCTGGAGAAAAAAGAGTTGAATTACTAGAATGGCAAAAATAAAGTTGATTTTAAATATTGTCGTTAAAAAACTGAGAACAGTACCAGTAATCACATCAATAAATTCATTTGTAAATAGCACAGTGGGATCTGCTATTAAAAAATAAATTAAGAACAGAGATGGGAAACATTTGTACAGAAATAAAACGTTAAAAATGTCGATTCCTCACTGTAAAATTATTTAAATTTTAAAGAATCTCTCTCGATATCTGCAACACCACATCAACTGATAAAATATATTCATCTTTTAACTCGTAAAAGATTTCTTTTGCACCCACATTTAGATCTCTGTTCTAGTTTTCTTTACTCTCCAGGGGAAATATAAAAAAGAGCTCCTATGATCCACTTAAAGTACGATCTCTAGTTTTTTAAATAAAATTATAAGAACAAATAGAATTGTAAAAATAAGAAAAAATTATGTCAATTTGATAACAAAATAATGGTCAACATTTAAACAATAAAATACAATCTAAACTACATAAAGGAAATAATGATTGCTGCAAAAAAAAAAAAAAAAAAAACACCAAAACAGATTTGTTTGCCATACAAGAGAATATGACTGCAAGTACAAACAGAATGTTACAACAACTAAATCAAATGGCAAAGATTGTTGAGAAAAAAAAAATAAATAATGCAATAAAATGAAAATATCACCATACGAATTGATGAACAATCACGAGAGTGAGGTTAAAAGAACAAGACAATGCTTATGTGGAATAAGGGTGTGGAAAAAAGAGCTGTTAATTCACTTTAGTCAAAACTAAGACTATACTATAATAAAGACTAATAGTCTAGACTAGAAATAGAATAGACCTATAGACTAGACTATAGACTAGACTATAGACTAGACTATAGGACTAGACTATAGACTAGACTATAGACTAGACTATAGACTAGACTATAGACTAGGACTATAGACTAGACTATAGACTAGACTATAGACTAGACTATAGCCTAGACTATAGCCTAGACTATATACTAGACTATTGACTTGACAATAGACTAGGACTATAGACTAGACTATATACTATAGACTAGACTATAGACTAGACTATAGACTAGACTATAGACTAGGACTATAGACTAGACTATAGATAGACTATAGACTAGACTATAGACTAGACTATATACTAGACTATATACTAGACTATAGACTAGACTATAGATTAAGACTATAGACTAGACTATAGACTAGACTATAGACTAGACTATAGACTAGACTATAGACTAGACTATAACTAGACTATAGACTAGACTATAGATAGACTATAGACTAGACTATAGACTAGACTATAGACTAGACCAGATAGAATCTAGACTAGATTATAGACTAGACTATAGACTAGACTATAGACTAGACTATAGACTAGACTATAGACTAGACTATAGACTAGACTATAGATTAGACTATAGACTAGACTATAGACTAGACTATAGACTAGACTATAGACTAGACTATAGACTAGACTATAGACTAGACTATAGACAGACTATAGACTAGACTATAGACTAGACTATAGGACTAGACTACTAGACTAGACTATAGACTAGACTATAGACTAGACTATAGACTAGACTATAGACTAGACTATAGACTAGACTATAGACTAGACTATAGACTAGACTATAGACTAGACTATAGACTAGACTATAGACTAGACTATAGACTAGACTATAGACTAGACTATAGACTAGACCTATAGACTAGACTATAGACTAGACTATAGACTAGACTATAGACTAGACTATAGACTAGACTATAGACTAGACTATAGACTAGACTATAGACTAGACTATAGACTAGACTATAGACTAGACTATAGACTAGACTATAGACTACTAGACTATAGACTAGACTATAGACTAGACTATAGACTAGTCTCTAGACTTAGACTATAGACTAGACTATAGACTAGACTATAGACTAGACTAAAGACTAGACTATAGACTAGACTATAGACTAGACTATAGACTAGACTATAGACTAGACTATAGACTAGACTATAGACTAGACTATAGACTAGACGATAGACTAGACTATAGACTAGACTATAGACTAGACTATAGACTAGACTATAGACTAGACTATAGACTAGACTATAGACTAGACTTATAGACTAGACTAGACTATAGACTGCAACTATAGACTAGACTATAGACTAGACTCTAGACTAGACTATAGACTAGGCTATAGACTAGACGCTAGACTATAGACTAGACTATAGACTAGGACTATAGACTAGACTATAGACTAGACTATAGACTAGACTATAGACTAGGACTATAGAGTAGACTATAGACTAGACTATAGACTAAACTATAGACTAAACTATAGACTAGACTATAGACTAGACTATAGACTAGACTATAGACTAGACTATAGACTAGACTATAGACGAACTATAGACTAAACTATAGACTAGACTATAGACTAGACTATAGACTAGACTATAGACTAGACTATAGACTAGACTAGACTAAACTATAGACTAAACTATAGACTAAACTATAGACTAAACTATAGACTAGACTATAGACTAGACTATAGACAAGACTATAGACTAGACTATAGACTAGAGTATAGACTAGACTATAGACTAGACTATAGACTAGACTAGACTGGACTATAGACTAGACTATAGACTGGACTAAACTGAAGACTAGACTAGACTGTAGACTAGACTATAGACTATAAACTTGATTATAGAGTGGACCATCGACTAGACCATGTACATCAAGTACAAAATTTTAGACTGTCGACAAGGCTATTGTCCAGAATAGAAACAAGGTCCACGTCATTGCCTTATAGTCCAGAAATACGGCTAGACTATATTCCTAAATGTTGTTCCAGGCTATACGATACAGTCTAAACTACAGCTTAGAAAATTGTTCACACTAGTCTTTAGTCTGGAAAACCGTAGGTGGTGGATTCGATTCACGCCTGAGGCACTGGTTAAGGAGCGCAGTACAGGCCCGGTAGAAGCCTAGTTGTATTACTTCGGATTTGATGTATATATATCCTCTTTTCACACTATAACTAACTAGTCCAAAATGTGGAGTACATTTTAAAATACATACCAATTTACCTGCTATTAACATTACTTTTTCCAACACCCTTTAAAACGGCAACAACAAGCTTTTAAACTAAATCAACATTGAAAACAGTTAAAACTAAAGTCCTAAAACTTGAACATAACAAAAAAAAATGTAGACAAACGAACAAAACGAAAACCTCATTGAGGAAAATCTTACTAGATCACTAGTTAAGTCAACCTCAACAACCTCTGTTTTGCCAGTCACCGAGTCAAGTAACCAACTTTTAAAGAATGAATAATAAAACAATAAGAACATAGCAAAAAAAAACAACCTCCAATAACACCATCATAATCGTGGTCGTCATCATCAGCATCAACATCCACATCTGTAAGCAGGTGTTACTAACAATTACTTTGCACACTGTCCCAACATCTTGCAGAACACGAGTAGAACAAAAAAAAAACTAAATGAAAAAAAATCAAACTCTATTCAATTTAAATGTAAGAGTATGACTTAAATAAACACCAACATCGTCATCGTCGTCATCATCATCAGCAATTGGAACAAAAAAAAGCACTCTGCCACTGCCACAAGTAGAAGACCGGCCGGCCGTTCGTTGTCTTTATCTAAGAAACCAGTACAATCATTTCTGTAGGACCAACCAACAAACAAATTCTCAGAGGCAGGAGCAGCAGCAACCAGAACTACAACTATAACTTACCAAGTAATGATGGAGTAGAAACAACTTTGGACTACAATTTCTAGGTAGGAATGGAATACCTATAATCGTAACTACATACGTACGTATGACCATCCATATGCCTGGCAACGTTGCAATGTGTATATTTTGCATGTAAAAAAGTAACCTGCCATGATTTTACATTTTACACAAGTATTTTTAGTTGTGTGTAAGAAGAGTGTGTAATGGAGTTTTACAATTTTACAGAATAAACTATTAAAAATAAATCATGACACAGTATCAAGATCATCATCAATACGACACAGCCACCACAACACGGTTGTAACCAACAAACTACACAAATTCACAGAGAGTCTTTGGAAGAAATACACTCGTTTTTGCATTAAGTCTACAAGACAAAAGGGCTTAAAGGTTTTTTTTTCGTAAAGAGTTAAGCGCCCTGGCGCAAAATATGTAACAATAAATAAATGAATAACTTCACCTGCTAAAAAAGGAGCTCTTAAATAAGGCGGCTTTAGACTTTTTATTATCAACTATATAACTAGTATGTATGTAACTATAAACTACAACTTTGTTATTTTAATTCTAGATTTTTCTAAAATTATTTGTTTGAATTAAACAAGATTTTATGGAGACTACTATATTGATTTGGGTTCCTATATGCTTACGGTATAATTTCCTTAATAACTTTGCTAACATTTCTATAAGGGGAACTATTTTATGGTACTGATAACTATTTGATCTTGCAAATAATCTTAATTAACAAACAATACGGAGAAATATATCAGGTGCTTATTTTCCTAATGAAATAGCTTCGTTTTGAAAAATTATTTTTCAGCTTGAAATATTTAATTATCTCTATCAACAGGGTATAGGACAGTAAACCAACGATATCATCCAAAGCATAAGAAATCAACCATTCCAAAGAGCAATATTTACACGAATTAATCTACATATAGGAATAAAGTGCTTAACACTGTGCTCTTAAAATTAACCACCCTTGGTCTTGAAATAGTTCATTATAGACCCTGAGTGCTAAGAAAACTATATTTTACGAATTACATACGTGAATCATGGGACCTAGTCTAACAGTCAACTAAAAAGCTCAAATTATCGAATTCAAAGGTCCTTCTAAAAAACATTTGAAGAGGCAATTACTTACTTCTAACGAAGTTCCATGAAGCCTGTCATAATAATAGACTCCGAAGTCAACGGACACACCGCAGATTGTTAAACGTCTGATAAGGAGCATCAATTGTGAGCGCTCTCTACTGGAAGTATTCTGAGAGACCATTTCAGATGATCGAGTGATAACAGTGGACCAACAGATATCTTTTCCTTTTGCTATCCATTAGCGGATCATGTTCCATATCGGTATCGGAAAAGTACGAATATCTTTTGAGACGTCACTAAAATGTCTTTTCTAAAGTTATCTAATCTACTAGATGACGAGTGACCAATTAGTTTGTAGTATGAATTAAGTCGGTGATAACTACCAGAGTAATATCAATGACCTATTTCCTAAATTTTTTACTTAAGGATATACATATAAATATAATGGTTGCACTTGATCACAGGACCTATATTATATAGGAAAGGAATTTGATATCTTTTCTAACCAAAATATTCTTTCCTTTTAAGATCAAATTTGCCTCTATTCTATCACACATTCTGAGGAACCTAGGAATCAGAGGAAATCTAAATGTAAATCTTTTTCATTATCTCTCTCTCGCTCTCTCAGCTTGACTACGGTCCATGGCAGCCACTTATACCAGCTCAGGTGCTTATGTCAAGCTGATTTTTCTATTAAATTTGTTATTTCCGAAATCGTAGAATGGTTATAGATAAAGAATAGACAAAAGAATGTATATTCTGGTTCCTTATTAAATTCTAAGATGATCTAGCCATGCCTTGTTGAAAGCAAGAAGAGTACGTTTTCGCATAGCCCCCTTACAAGTGGCTCCATGAAAAACAGTATTAAAACTGTTTTAAAGATACAAGTATAGCGATGTAATTCGCCATAAATAAGATTCATAGAAGCCAAAATTTTATGAGGATTGGTCCATAGTAGACTCTATAATATCCATATTAGATCTCCTTCAGTAAATTCCTTTAACGCACATTTCTGGCTTAAAAACATGACTACAGCGATTACATTTGATAAAAATAAGTTTTGTATAAACCGAAATTGTTCTACAAAATTTATAACGATCCGTCCATATCTGACCCTCGATCTAAAGAGCCCCTTTAGTAAATTACGTTTACGCACATTGTTGACAGTGATGAAATTCGACACAAATAAGTTTATGAGGTTCAGTTCATAATTGAGCCCTAGATATAAGGGTCCTTTCAGTAAGTTACTTTAACGCTAATTACTTGCTTACACTTACTAATAGGGTTATGAAAGTCTACATAAGAAGCGTAAATCTTCCTTCTACCCTACCCCCGATTTAAGATCAGCTTCAGAAAATTACTTTAACAATAATTACTGGCTTGAAAATACGAGTACAGCGATGAAATTCGACTTAAAAAGAATTGTATGAACCAATTGACATAAGCCCTATCCAAACATCGCCTGATATTTATAGGGGACCATTCCTTTTACGGCATATGATTTGATTTCAATTGTAATTACTTACCTAACAACATACTTTTCAATGATTACAACATATGTCTGGATTACATAGAAGTAGTCTAATAAGGTCTTACTAATAATGTGTTTGTATAAATACTTTCTAATTCATTAGTCATCTTGCCAGTGAAGATACAGATGCTGTACAAGTTTCTTCATGTGATATACAATGACTACTTTTTCTAATTACTTGTAATCGTTTGTGATAAGTACACAGAGGAAAAAAGAAATATACACGCCTGGTACCAAATTGACACCAAACTGTTTATAATTTTTCAATACCATCCGTTGTCAAAGTATATACATACGTACGACAACACTATGTAATGTTGACAACATTGCAACAATTCGTTGTCGAAATCTAAATTTTATACACATCCGTTGTGTAAATGTCGTAAGCTCACTATTGATAAACAATCCGTTGCCAATTGTGAGCTTACCACGTTTGTTAACATTTAGAC
>NW_023998089.1:0-12140 GCF_015586225.1 Lucilia sericata | reverse complement strand
TTTCGTTATATTAAATCCTTTAACTAACTTTCATAATAACTTTTCACTTAAAAATATTTTAACTGCAAAACCTTGTCATTAAGATATTTAGAATAATTAAAACCCATTACTTTTAGTTTCATTCCAAAAAAGAAAAAATACACCTTTAAAATAATCAATAAAGACAAAATTAACTCATCTACCTAACTAAAATCAACAAAAAATTGTAAAACCCTTCCTTTATTTTTTTACCAGAAAATGGTTCATTAAATCTTTTTTTTTTTTTGCTTCCAACACTTACAAATTAGCTAAAGGAAATTTCTTTAGCAAATACTTGTATATTTCAACATTCATGAACAGCACACAAACACTCTCGTCCTCTAATAATCACTCCATTACGACACAGTTTCAATATTTAAGTGCGAGATGAGAGTAACAATGAGTTGTTTAAACAATCACTAGAACACACACATACATACACGAAAAAGGACGTGTAATTTGTAGACAAATACTCACGCAGGACACTGGCTGACACACAGACTAACACATTACAAACCAGCGCAATTGTAATGAACGTCAAACAAAATGTAACGTTAAACGAAATGAGGAAATGACAGTGTCAATTGTTAAAACGGTCATGTGCCATTGGTTTGGGGAGGATGAAGACCAAATTGGAAGAAGAATAGATAAGAAAACGTAGAATAAATATTTACGAAACACTGTTATTGTTTAACCCTTGCGTTTGGAAAAGGAATTATTGTTTTTTAAAGAAATTTTATTATTTAGCAAAATTTACAATTGTAAATATTTAGAAATTTACATTGCTACCAAATCAAGGCATTCAATATAGAAAATATTTTATTTGACTACAACAAACATTTTCTACTAATTAATTTAACATTAAGAACTTCAACACAAAATTATCCTTAACATCCTTGTTAGGGTTAAATAATAAATGTCTCAACACCTTGTTCAACACTTCAAGTAACCTGTACTTATTTTATTTTCCTCTTTCAGTATTTGTTTTATTTCCTTTTCTCTTTTTTTTGGGGGCCTTTTTTTACGAAAAAGAATCAATTGTAATTTAAATCAACGCTTAAGTGGCTTTCTACAGCTTGACAAGCCAGGCAATGGTCATTGTATTAACAAAAAAAAGAAAAGGAAAGTAAAGAAAATAAAAAGGACAATTTCCCAAACAACTGAAAAAACCCTTAAGAATTTACCACAAATTTTCTTAAAACGGTCAAGTAGTTGTTGTCTTTTGTTAAATCAAGAGCTTAAGATTTTTATATCCATGACACAAAAGCTTAAAAATCATAAAAAAAACAAGAAAACATTTTAAAATAGCTTGATTTGTAATTCTAAAAAAAATAAAATTGAAAACTATACAAGTTTTCTTTAGTTTATTTTCATGTATAAAGCAATAGAAGAGAAATTATTTTTCTTTTTTTTTTTTTCAAAACAATTGCTCAAGCATATACAAATTGATTTTCAACAGATTTTACATGAATATAAACTAATATAGACAAACCACATACACAACATATACCCATCACTAAGCAAAGGATATACAAGAATGTATTTTGTATTGGTTTATGCAGAAAGAACTATTACAATAATAACAACTGCTTAATATATCCTGTGACTTATGTATGAGAATTTATGTGAATGTATAATGTATGTATGATGGTATGATAATGATGTGTTTTGAAATGTTATCTAATATGTTGTACAGTAAGAAGAATCTTTACATTCATACATACATAAACATAAACACAATTGTTTATCTGTATGTATGTGTAAATAAGTACAACATTATAGTCTGCTGAAAACTACATTTGTAAAAGTTCTAAATTACATATGCATTACATTCATCACTTTATAAAACATATACATACATACAGCATAAGATGTACAATACATATGTTTACCAGGCTACAATATGTGGCAATAATACTCTTGCATCCCTATAAATGCTTTAAGAATTTCAACTTTAATATAAGAAGATAAGTTTTAACACAATTGTACTTTATGTAAACGTAAACACAATATGGTAAACAGAGTGAGAGAGAATAAGTTAAACAATTTGCCATTTGTATTTACTTAATAATGGAATTTATGTGTTTAAAACATGTAATATTTGGGTAAAAATGGGCTTGTATGAAAAAAATGTAATTTTTGTGTAAAAATGTAATTGTTGTGTAAAATGTAATTGTTGTGTAAAAATGTAATTGTTGTGTAAAAACGTAATTTTTGTGTAAAAATGTAATTTTTGTGTACAAATGTAATTTTTATGTACAAATGTAATTGCCGTGTACAAATGTAATTTTTTGTTGTTAAAATGTAATTTTTGTGTAAAAACTGTAATTTTTGTGTAAAATGTAATTCTTGTGTAAAAATGTAATTTTTGTGTTAAAATGTAATTTTTGTGGTAAAAATGTATTTTTTGTGTAAAAATGTAATTGTTGTGTAAAAATTTCATTTTTGTGTGTTAAAATGTAATTTTGTGTTAAAATGTAATTTTTGTGTTAAAATGTAATTTTTGTGTTAAAATGTAATTGTTGTGTAGTTAGTTAGTTAGTTAGTTAGTAGTTAGTTAGTTAGTTAGTTAGTTAGTTAGTTAGTTAGTAGTTAGTTAGTTAGTTAGTTAGTTAGTTAGTAGTTAGTTGTTGTTAGTTAGTTAGTTAGTTAGTTAGTTAGTTAGTTAGTTAGTTAGTTAGTTAGTTAGTGTTAGTTAGTTAGTTAGTTAGTTAGTTAGTTAGTTAGTTAGTTAGTTAGTTAGTTAGTTAGTTAGTTAGTTAGTTAGTTAGTTAGTAGTAGTTAGTAGTTAGTTAGTTAGTTAGTTAGTAGTTAGTTAGTTAGTTAGTAGTTAGTTAGTTAGTTAGTTAGTTAGTTTAGTTAGTAGTTAGTTAGTTAGTTAGTTAGTTAGTTAGTTAGTAGTTAGTTAGTTAGTAGTTAGTAGGTAGTTAGTTAGTTAGTTAGTTAGTTAGTTGTTAGTTAGTTAGTTAGTTAGTTAGTTAGTTAGTTAGTTAGTTAGTTAGTTAGTTAGTTAGTTAGTTAGTTAGTTAGTGTTAGTTAGTTAGTTAGTTAGTTAGTTAGTTAGTTAGTTAGTAGTAGTTAGTTATTAGTTAGTTAGTTAGTAGGTAGTTAGTTAGTTAGTTAGTTAGTTAGTTAGTTAGTTAGTTAGTTAGTTAGTTCGTAGTTAGTTAGTTAGTTAGTTCGTTAGTTAGTTAGTTAGTTAGTTAGTTAGTTAGTTAGTTAGTTAGTTAGTTAGTTAGTTAGTTAGTTTAGTTAGTTAGTAGTTAGTTAGTTAGTTAGTTAGTTAGTTAGTTAGTTAGTTAGTTAGTTAGTTAGTAGTTAGTTAGTAGTTAGTTAAGTTAGTTAGTTAGTTAGTTAGTTAGTTAGTTAGTAGTTAGTTAGTTAGTTAGTTAGTTAGTTAGTTAGTTGTTAGTTAGGTTAGTTAGTTAGTTAGTTAGTTAGTTAGTTAGTTAGTTAGTTAGTTAGTTAGTTAGTTAGTAGTTAGTTAGTTAGTTAGTTAGTAGTTGTAGTTAGTTAGTTAGTTAGTAGTTAGTAGTTAGTTAGTAGTAGTTAGTTATGTTAGTTAGTTAGTTAGTTAGTTAGTTAGTTAGTTAGTTAGTTAGTTAGTTAGTTAGTTAGTTAGTTAGTTAGTTAGTTAGTTAGTTAGTTAGTTAGTTAGTTAGTTAGTTAGTTAGTTAGTTAGTTAGTTAGTTAGTTAGTTAGTTAGTTAGTTAGTTAGTTAGTAGTTAGTTAGTTAGTTAGTAGTTAGTTAGTTAGTTAGTTAGTTAGTTAGTTAGTTAGTTAGTTAGTTAGTTAGTAGTTAGTTAGTTAGTTAGTTAGTTAGTTAGTTAGTAGTAGTTAGTTAGTTAGTTAGTTAGTTAGTTAGTTAGTTAGTTAGTTAGTTAGTTAGTAGTTAGTTAGTTAGTTAGTTAGTTAGTAGTTAGTTAGTTAGTTAGTTAGTTAGTTAGTTAGTTAGTTAGTTAGTTAGTTCGTTAGTTAGTTAGTTAGTTAGTTAGTTAGTTAGTTAGTTAGTTAGTTAGTTAGTAGTTAGTTAGTTAGTTAGTTAGTTAGTAGTTAGTTAGTTAGTCGTTAGTTAGTTAGTTAGTTAGTTAGTTAGTAGTTAGTTAGTTAGTTAGTAGTTAGTTAGTTAGTTAGTTAGTAGTTAGTAGTTAGTTAGTTAGTTAGTTAGTTAGTTAGTTAGTTAGTTAGTTAGTTAGTTAGTTAGTAGTTAGTTAGTTAGTTAGTAGTTAGTTAGTTAGTTAGTTAGTTAGTTGTTAGTTAGTTAGTTAGTTAGTTAGTTAGTTAGTTAGTTAGTTAGTTAGTTAGTTAGTTAGTTAGTTAGTTAGTTAGTTAGTTAGTTAGTTAGTTAGTTAGTTAGTTAGTTAGTTAGTTAGTTAGTTAGTGCGCTCCTTAACGAGTGCCACAGGTGGAATCCCACCATCTTTGGTCTACGAGAATACAACACTAACCACTAACCTACCGCAAGCCACACCTTTCAAAGTAAAATTTACATTTTGATGTAAAATTTTCATTTTAAGTAAAATTTACTTTTTGTTGTAAATTTTCACTTTAAGTAAAATTTACATTTTCATGTACAATTTGCATTTTCATGTAAAATTGACATTTTGATGTGAAATTTACATTTGGATGTAAAATTTACATTTTGATGTAACATTTACTTTTTGAAGTAAAATTTACATTTTGAAGTAAAATTTACATTATGAAGTAAAATTTACATTTTGAAGTAAAATTTACATTTTGATGTAAAATTTACATTTTGAAGTAAAATTTACACTTTGATGTAAAATTTACATTTTGAAGTAAAATTAACATTTTAAAGTAAAATTTACATTTTTATGTAATTTACATTATGATGCATAATTTACATTATGATGCATAATTTACATTTTGGAGTAACAAATACCAGTTGATAAAAATTTTTATGTAAAATTTACATTTTGTGTAGATAATGACAGTTTTACGTAACAATTGGTAAAATTTACTTTTTTCAAACGCTGTTTAAGTGGGTGTGGTTCACTTTATTTTGAATTTTCCATAACTATTTTTAAAAATTAATTATTGACGAATTTCAAATGTATAAATTGTTACTCTGTTTAAGCACAGACACAAGTGTTTGCATGTAAGTATTTACCCTTGTGTATGTTATGTATGGTTAGCAGTATATTATTATGTTCTACTAGAGACTTCTACTAACTGAGAGTACAAAAAAAAACAGAAAAGAAAACAACAATAACAAATAAGTAGATAAACAAACAAATAAACAATTGTTGTTGGTCTATAGTTGGAACTAATACAACACAAACATAAACAATACCCAAATAAAGGAGTAAAGTAGGACGAAAGTCGACTAAAGGAGGAAAAAAAACAAACAACTACAAATCAAAGTCATTGAAGCAAATACTAACAGACTAACATTTCTTTAAAATACTCATACTTACATACACATAGATATCCTTACACACACATTTAATTTAAAGATGAAGAAGATGCTTAAAGTTTTTCTTGGTAGGAAAGGAAAAAATTGTATAAAACTAAACAAAATAGAACAGAATAGAGTAGAATTTAGAAAAAAACCAAGGATTTTGTAAAGCAAACAAATAGTGCTTATAAAAATTGATAAATCTCAACAAACAATTCAACCACAAACAATAGAACCAGAGAGAAAGGGAGGAAAAAACGAAATAAATGGAAAAGAAAACTAAAAACTAATAAAAATGCAACAACTTTGTATAAACTACAATGAAAATATTATTATTAATTTGAGGAATATGTTCTTGGTATGTGATTGGTTTTGGTATTTGTTAAAAATCGGTATTGGGGTTTTTAAGTTAATTAAAAAAGATTAGTTTGATTTTAAGAAAAAATATAAAAAATCTACAAAAACGATTTTCATAAAGTGAAAAACTGGTCAATGAGCCTGTTAGAAGCGTCCTAGCTAAACTGTAACTATAAAGGAGTTTTAGCTGTTGAGGCTGTACAAATTATATACCGACCCCTGGGAATATCGGCAAAATAACCTTTTCCAAGGCCTTTTCCAAAAATGTAGCTTTCCTCTTAAAAATAGTTTTTTTTTCCACCTTAATTGCTTAACTCCATGATGAATGAATTTGCATTATTTATAATTCTGCTTAATGATTTTTTTCATATAAATCCTGGGTTTTTTTTTTTTGCAAAAGTCTTCATTGTGTTTTCAACAATATAAATTATTTTGAATTGTTAATTTTTGCCTTTTTTGTCAGTTAATTTATAAAAATTCTCTCGAGCAGTCATTTGATTAAAGTAAATAATCTACCAACACTGATTATACAGCATTTTAATATTAATAAAATCATAAAATAATAAACATAAAATAAAACTACACTTTCCTGTCCACTGCTCTACACTGCTCTGCTTAGCATAAAAAGGACAACTGAACAACATTTAAACCCACTTAACAATAAATTTGTAATTTACACAAAAAAACACACAAAAATAAAACCCTTTTTTCTCAATGAAAGGACTCTTCATGAACACCATGCTGCGGTAATTAGTGGCAGAAAAAAATTCACAAAAAACAATCCTCGAAAACAGAATTTCATTTTGTTAATAAGTTTCGTTGGACAACAACCTCATTGAAAGCATTCAACATTATTGTCCCTTTTTTTCGTGCTGTCTTGTCCTCACAGTATTAGTACATATTATAATTGTCCTTGTTGTCAAACCATTTTTAAACAGGTAATAAAGTTAATGACAAAAAAACAAACAGGAAAAAATTACTTAACAAAAAAATCATAAAAAAATTCACGGAAAATAATTCGTAATAAACAAAAGTATTTTTTAACACAAAAATAAAAAATAACTGTAGCAGCCTGTAGAGAAACAATGAAAAAATAATCCTTATTCCAACAATTTTTTTTTTTGCTTTTCAAGTCATTCATTAATATTTTATGGTTAAAGATTTGAAAAGGGGTTTTATATTGTTTGTAACGATACTTTTTCTCTCTAGATGTTAAGGAAGATGTAGCTGATGATGGCTGTATAAGTAGGTTGTAGGTGACAAATTTATTTTTTAATTAAGAATCATATGATGCAGAAATATCACACTTTTTTCTGTTTGTTTTCAGCCATGAATACCTACTTATGTTTTTTTTATAAAAAAAAAATAATGATAATTACCACCCATTTTGTTTTTCAAGATTTACATTAAAATTTTTCTTAATTTTTGCGGCTTTCTCATATTTCTGAAATTTTGTATTATAAACTTATTTTGAAAAGAAATGTTTTTACTCTTTTTTCGCTAGCAACTTAAAAAGTGAATTAATTAACCCGTAAAAACATAAAAAAGAACTCTAGAACAGAACTAGAACAGAACAAGAACAGAACAAGAACAGAACTAGAACAGAACTAGAACAGAACTAGAACAGAACTAGAACAGAACTAGAACAGAACTAGAACAGAACTACAACAGAACTACAACAGAACTAGAACAGAACTAGAACAGAACTAGAACAGAACTAGAACAGAACTAGAACAGAACTAGAACAGAACAGAACTAGAACAGAACTAGAACAGAACTAGAACAACTAGAACTAGAACAGAACAGAACAGAACTAGAACAGAACTAGAACAGAACAGAACTAGAACAGAACTAGAACAAGAACTAGAACAGAACTAGAACTAGAACAGAACTAGAACAGAACTAGAAACAGAACTAGAACAGAACTAGAACTGAACTAGAACAGAACTAGAACAGAACTAGAACAGAACTAGAACAGAACTAGAACAGAACTAGAACAGAACTAGAACAGAACTAGACAGAACTAGAACAGAACTAGAACAGAACTAGAACAGAACTAGAACAGAACTAGAACGGAACTAGAACAGAACTAGAACCAGAACTAGAACAGAACTAGAGCAGAACTAGAACAGAACTAGAACAGAACTAGAACAGAACTAGAACAGAACTAGAACAGAACTAGAACAGAACTAGAACAGAACTAGAACAGAACTAGACAGAACTAGAACAGAACTAGAACAGAACTAGAACAGAACTAGGAAGAAGAATAGAACAAAATTATATTTATTGTCGCCTTTGCTGGGTTAATTTTATACCTTTTCAAACTATGCATAACAATTTCTTTAAGATTTTTCTTTTCATCTTCTTACAACTCTAGACACAATACCAAAAACTATATGCTAAAGAAATAAGGCTAAGACTTACTTATGAATTATAATAAAAGGAAATATTTGTTTTGTAGCTTTCTGCGAACGAGTTTCATTTTATGGGTTTTGTCTTCCTAGAAGGAAGGTCCTTAAAAACAAGTGATAAAGAGCAGGATAAGTTTACTTAAAACCACCAATATAAGTAAGGAATATGTGCTGTGAATTATGTAAAAATCAAGATGCTTATTTAAATGAAAAATTTACTTTTTTTAAGCATGACAAAAAAGTTTCCTTTAAGTCTGCGGAAAACTCTTAGCTATAGTAAATGTAAGAGAGAAAAGAGATAGAATAAGTAATATTTTTCAAAACTTAGTAATATGTTGGGAAAATAAAGAAGATGTATTTAGTTTTGTGTTTTTTTAATCTTAAGAAAAGTTTGCTGCTGCTTTCAGCAGGTTTGTTTAAATCTTTTTTATTTAGAAGAAAATAAAATGGGTAATGACATGTTTTGCATGTAGAAGGTGCAGAAATAGAACAAATACATTTAAAGCTGATTTTTAATGTAATTTCCATAATTGATTTCTTAGATTTTTATCTAAGTTAAAAACAAAAAACCATGAATAGAAATTCTGCGGGGAAACTATGAAATTTGAAAAGAAAGAAAAAGTTTCCGTTTTTGATTATGTTTTAAATTTAAATATTTTTCTTTAGGCTGTTGTTAAGTATTTAAATGAAATTAATCAAATTAGCAGAGGCTGCTGTGGTTAGTGGTTTGGGGTTTGTGTTTTGGGTTTTGGGTTTAACCTTTTTTTGTTGATTTAACTTTTATATTTTTATGACTTTTTATTTACATTTCAGTTCCCCCTATGCTGTTGATACCACATCAATTGGTGGGTGCCCCTGAAGGTTTCAATGTTACAATCGAATGCTTTACCGAGGCTCATCCTACCTCCTTAAATTATTGGACCAGAGGCGAAGGACCAATTATACACGATTCCAGTAAATACAAGTAAGTTTTACATTTTATGTTTTTATATTGAATATTTTAAATATTGTTTTCTTTTAGAGTGGAATCTAGCATTGGAGTGCCTGTTTATAAAACCCATATGAAATTGACAATTTTAAATGTGGGCAGTGGTGATGATGGCATCTACAAATGTGTGGCCAAAAATCCTCGCGGTGAAACGGATGGCATTATAAGACTTTATGGTAAGTTTTACTAAAGATAATCTCAAGAAAAGTAAAAATGTTTCAAAAGGTAGTAAAACTATTGATTTACATCCTCCTTCGCTCCCTTTCAACATAACAATTCTTCAAATATTTGAATTTTTATTCAAAGATGTCTGTGGCTGTAGTTCTCATTTGTATTCACAGTTGTATCAGTCATTTGTTTATTCATTTATTCATTACTACATTAAGTCATTTCTTTAATGGCTTAATATACAATTTAATAATAAAATTTTGCATAAATTTTATACAAGAAGGCAAATAATTACACTCGAAAAATGTTGTATTTAAAACATATAAAATCTGGAAGCAGCATACGTCCTTCCGTCTGGCAATAGACAACTGTACAAAACTCCCAAAAACCTTAATAAAATCAAGTCCTAGATTAAACTATCATATATACAGATATACAAGGTATCTTTAATTTGTAAAACGATTTAAATTTTTTACATTTCCATGAGTGTATACAACAAAACCACCGCTATAAATACCAATTTATATTGTAGCTGCTTGATACACACAGTTATTCTCATATTTATATTAATATACATACATATGTATATTAAATCTTTTCAACCACAAAAGCTTGAAATCATATACATTTTATAGAGATTTTATTGCAAGCATCACATTCAGCTGATTTTTCGCTTCCTCTGACACAGAGAGACAGACGACTTGTCTTGTCGTTGTAGAGAAAAATAATAAAATAAAAAAGAGAAAACTATATTGAAAATAACTATAAAATGGTGTATAAATGTACAGATATAATAAATATACGTATAAGTGTGTAAATGTAGTCAGATGTATCTATAAACATATATGTACATCAACCCAACATACACAAAATTATAGATTGTAATTAAATAATACAATAACAAGAAGCAGTTCTAATTGAGTTCTAGTTCAGTTCTAGTTAAGTTCTAGTTCAGTTCTAGTTCAGTTTCGTTCTAGTTCAGTTCTAGTTCAGTTCTAGTTCAGTTCTAGTTCTGTTCTAGTTCTGTTCTAATTCTGTTCTAGTCTGTTCTAGTTCTGTTCTAGTCTGTTCTAGTTCGTTCTAGTTTGTCTAGTTCTGTTCTAGTTCTGTTCTAGTCTGTTTTCTAGTTCTGTTCTAGTTCTGTTCTAGTCTGTTCTAGTTGCTGTTCGAGTTCTGTTCTAGTTCTGTTCTAGTTCTGTTCTAGTTCTGTTCTAGTCTGTTCTAGTTCTGTTCTAGTTCTGTTCTAGTTCTGTTCTAGTTCTGGTCTAGTTCTGTCTCTAGTTCTGTTCTAGTTCTGTTCTAGTTCTGTTCTAGTTCTGTTCTAGTTCTGTTCTAGTTCTGTTCTAGTTCTGTTCTAGTTCTGTTCTAGTTCGTTCTAGTTTCTGTTCTAGTTCTGTTCTAGTTCTGTTCTAGTTCTGTTCTAGTGTTCTAGTTCTGTTCAGTTCTGTTTAGTTCTGTTCTAGTTCTGTTCTAGTTCTGTTTAGTTCTGTTCTAGTTCTGTTCTAGTTCTGTTCTAGTTCTTGTTCTAGTTCTGTTCTAGTCTGTTCTAGTTCTGTTCTAGTTCTGTCTAGTTCTGTTCTAGTTTGTCTAGTTTGTTCTAGTTCTGTTCTAGTCTGTTCTAGTTCTGTTCTAGTTATGTTCTAGTTCTGTTCTAGTTAGTTCTAGTTCTGTTCTAGTTCTGTTCTAGTCTGTTCTAGTTCTGTTCTAGTTCTGTTCTAGTTCTTTCTAGTCTGTTCTAGTTCTGTTCTAGTTTGTTCTAGTTCTGTTCTAGTTCGTTCTATTTGTTCTAGTTCTGTTCTAGTTACTGTTTCTAGTTCTGTTTAGTTCTGTTCTAGTTCTGTTCTAGTTCTGTTTCTAGTTCTGTTCTAGTTCAGTTCTAGTTCAGTTCTAGTTCAGTTCTAGTTCAGTTCTAGTTCTGTTCTAGTTCAGTTCTAGTTCAGTTCTAGTTCAGTTCTAGTTCAGTTCTAGTTCAGTTCTAGTTCAGTTGTAGTTCAGTTCTAGTTCAGTTCTAGTTCAATTCTAGTTCAGTTCTAGTTCAGTTCTAGTTCAGTTCTAGTTCAGTTCTAGTTCAGTTCTAGTTCAGTTCTAGTTCAGTTCTGGTTCAGTTCTAGTTCTGTTCTAGTTCTGTTCTAGTTCTGTTCTAGTTCAGTTCTAGTTCAGTTCTAGTTCAGTTCTAGTTCAGTTCTAGTTCAGTTCTAGTTCAGTTCTATCAGTTCTAGTTCAGTTCTAGTTCAGTTCTAGTTCAGTTCTAGTTCAGTTCTAGTTCAGTTCTAGTTCAGTTCTAGTTCAGTTCTAGTTCAGTTCTAGTTCAGTTCTAGTTCAGTTCTAGTTCAGTTCTAGTTCAGTTCTAGTTCAGTTCTAGTTCAGTTCTAGTTCAGTTCTAGTTCAGTTCTAGTTCAGTTCTAGTTCAGTTCTAGTTCAGTTCTAGTTCAGTTCTAGTTCAGTTCTAGTTCAGTTCTAGTTCAGTTCTAGTTCAGTTCTAGTTCAGTTCTAGTTCAGTTCTAGTTCAGTTCTAGTTCAGTTCTAGTTCAGTTCTAGTTCAGTTCTAGTTCAGTTCTAGTTCAGTTCTAGTTCAGTTCTAGTTCAGTTCTAGTTCAGTTCTAGTTCAGTTCTAGTTCAGTTCTAGTTCAGTTCTAGTTCAGTTCTAGTTCAGTTCTAGTTCAGTTCTAGTTCAGTTCTAGTTCAGTTCTAGTTCAGTTCTAGTTCAGTTCTAGTTCAGTTCTAGTTCAGTTCTAGTTCAGTTCTAGTTCAGTTCTAGTTCAGTTCTAGTTCAGTTCTA
>NW_023998088.1:0-12148 GCF_015586225.1 Lucilia sericata | reverse complement strand
TTCAGTTCTAGTTCAGTTCTAGTTCAGTTCTAGTTCAGTTCTAGTTCAGTTCTAGTCAGTCTAGTTCAGTTCTAGTTTCAGCTTCTAGTTCAGTTCTAGTTCAGTTCCTAGTTCAGTTCTAGTTCAGTTCTAGTTCATTCTAGTTCAGTTCTATTTCTTTCTAGTTCATTTCTAGTTCATTCTAGTTCAGTTCTATTCTAGTTCGAGTGTCATTCTAGTTCAGTTCTAGTTCAGTTCTAAGTTCAGTTCTAGTTCAGTTCTAGTTCAGTTCTAGTTCAGCTTCTAGTATCATTCTAGTTCATTCTAGTTCAGTTCTAGTTCAGTTCTAGTTCAGTTCTAGTTTCAGGTGCTAGTTCAGTTCTAGTTCAGTTCTAGTTCCGTTCTAGTTCAGTTCTAGTTCAGTTCTAGTTCAGTTTAGTTCAGTTCTAGTTCAGTTCTAGTTCAGTTCTAGTTCAAGTTCAGTTCTAGTTCAGTTCTAGTTCAGTTCTAGTTCAGTTCTAGTTCAGTTCTAGTTCAGTTCTAGTTCAGTTCTAGTTCAGTTCTAGTTCGTTTCTAGTTCAGTTCTAGTTCAGTTCTAGTTCAGTTCTAGTTCAGTTCTAGTTCAGTTCTAGTTCAGTTCTAGTTCAGTTCTAGTTCAGTTCTAGTTCAGTTCTAGTTCAGTTCTAGTTCAGTTAGTTCAGTTCTAGTTCAGTTCTAGTTCAGTTCTAGTTCAGTTCTAGTTCAGTTCTAGTTCAGTTCTAGTTCTAGTTCAGTTCTAGTTCAGTTCTAGTTCAGTTCTAGTTCAGTTCTAGTTCAGTTCTAGTTCAGTTCTAGTTCAGTTCTAGTTCAGTTCTAGTTCAGTTCTAGTTCAGTTCTAGTTCAGTTCTAGTTCAGTTCTAGTTCAGTTCTAGTTCAGTTCTAGTTCAGTTCTAGTTCAGTTCTAGTTCAGTTCTAGTTCAGTTCTAGTTCAGTTTCAGTTCTAGTTCAGTTCTAGTTTAGTTCTAGTTCAGTTCTAGTTCAGTTCTAGTTCAGTTCTAGTTCTAGTTTCAGTTCTAGTTTCAGTTAGTTAGTTTAGTTCTAGTCAGTGTCTAGTTTCTAGTTCAGTTCTAGTTCCGTTCTAGTTTAATTCTAGTTCAGTCTTGTTTAGTTCTAGTTCAGTTCTAAGTTTAATAAAGTACTTTTTTGTACTTTTTTGCAAAAAATTTCAATTAAAAAGTTTTTTGTTTATTTTATAAGAAAACTACTTTTCTTATAGAAAATACTTTTCCAGATATTTTATCTTGAACAAACCCATTTCTAGAAAGTTGCCTTAAAGGAATTTCTAAAATTTTCTAGAAAATCTCATCCTGGTTTTTTGTAATTTTTTTACAGTTTTCGAAAAGATGAAAAAAAATCTCATAATCTTTGTTAAAATGTATTTGAAATGTAAATATTGTTTAGAGCAAAACAAAAAATCGGAATTTGCATTTAACCTGCTTTCACTACATGTCAAAAACAACAACGACACATCCACGCGCTTACAAATCCCAAAACAAACAAAAAAAAAAATCAACAATGAATTTATAGAAAGATGCAACAGCCTCAAATAAACTAAATGCAGATGAATGTTGCATACCACACACCATAACAGAGCAAATAGTACAACAAAACAAACTTGACTATTTCCATGAATTTTTACCGATTTTTTTAGGATTTAGATTTTTGCATATCAAACACACACACACTCTCTTAAGCTCACACATGTTGCTCCGTTTTAATGGCTGGAGTCTATACTTATTTTTTCATTCCAAAACAATAAAAAATTGTTTGTTTTTTCACTTAATCCACTCATGTTTGAAAGAAGTAAAAAAAAACTAAAATGCCTGCACACTTACCCGTTATACATACATTACCGGTGGTGTTCCTCCAACCACCACCGACACCATGTATCGTCGTCGTCATACCTTGAAATGAATGATCATGTTATAGATGGAAACACAAAAATATTTCGCAAGTGTGGGTGGCATCGAGAAAAAAGGCTAAAGCAACAGCAGCCGGTAGTTGTTGGTGGTTTCTACTTAATCTCTCAATTTTCAGATGCATTGCAGAGTATCAAATTACTCGGTTAAAGAAAAAGGTTTAAGATTTTTTTTACTCCAAAAAAAAAAAAAAACAGACAGGATATTTTTACCTGTTGTTGTTTTTTTTTCTTCAAAATAAAATCTTAAAATCTGAATTTTTGTTTATGCCTCAATTGTAAAACAACAACAAATACTTCAAAAAACAAGGTTAACAAGATTTATGGTTTTTTAAATTGAAAGTCGATATTTGTGCATAAAAATACCGCAAAAAATATTTATAAATAAAAATAATAAACAAAGCAAAAAATGTTAAGAATTCATTGATTGAATTTTTTAACAAAACGGTAATCCAAGCAGAAAATTTAAATAAAATCCATAAAACAACAGCTTTCTTAAAAACTGAAGAAATAATTGACGAAAATGTGAAAAAATTTAAAACTTTATTCAGAAATGCAGCTTAAATCAATTTGAAAACATTTTTTTCCAAAAAGTACTTTTTTGATACATAATTTTTGAAAATTTATTAAATTTAGTACTTTTAAAAAAGTACCATTTTAGTAACTAACCTAACTAACTAACTAACTACTACTAACTAACTAACTAACTAACTAACTAACTAACTAACTAACGAACTAACTAACTAACTAACTAACTAACTAACTAACTAACTAACTAATCTAACTAACTAACTAACTAACTAACTAACTAACTAACTAACTAACTAACTAACTAACTAACTAACTACTAACTAACTAACTAACTAACTAACTAACTAACTAACTAACTAACTAACTAACTAACTAACTAACTAACTAACTAACTAACTAACTAACTAACTAACTAACTAACTAACTAACTAACTAACTAACTAACTAACTAACTAACTAACTAACTAACTAACTAACTAACTAACTAACTAACTAACTAACTAACTAACTAACTAACTAACTAACTAACTAACTAACTAACTAACTAACTAACTAACTAACTAACTAACTAACTAACTAACTAACTAACTAACTAACTAACTAACTAACTAACTAACTAACTAACTAACTAACTAACTAACTAACTAACTAACTAACTACTAACTAACTAACACTAACTAACTAACTAACTAACTAACTACTAACTAACTAACTAACTAACTAACTAACTAACTAACTAACTAACTAACTAACTAACTAACTAACTAACTAACTAAAAAGTACTTTTTCAAAAATGATCAAAAAGTACCAAAAATGTAATTTTTGTAATATGTCAAAAATTCTTAAAATTTAGATATTTTCAAAAAGTACTTTATTAATAAATGTTAAAAAATTAGTTATTTAGTAAAATTATAAGTTTGTAATAACATAACCACTCAATTTTCAACAATTTAAGGCAAATTTCTTTAAAATTCTGCAATTTAAAAAAGTACTTTTTTAGAAAAGTTCAAAAATTGCGTATTTATTGAAATTAGAAAGTTATTTTTAAGAATTTAATAAAAAATTGGTAAAATGAAACGTTAATTGTTAAGTAATTTATCAAAATTTTAAAAAAAATTAAATTTTTAAAAAGTACCAAAAAAGTACTTTTTTAAGAAATGTTAAAAACTTTATTATTCTGTAAAATTATGAGTTTCTAATGAAATCATCAGGTACTTTTTAACAATTTAATGCAAATTTCTTTAAAATTTAGCAATTTCAAAAAAGTACCACAAAAAATACTTTTTTTTAGAAAAGTTCAAAAATGGAATTTTCAATGAAATTATGAAGGTATTTTCAAGAATTTAATAAAAAATTGGTAAAATGAAACGTAATTGTTAAGTAAATTGTCAAAGTTCTTAAAAAAATTTTACATTTTCAAAAAGTACCAAAAATGTACTTTTTTAAGAAATGTTAAAAACTTTATTATACTGTAAAATTATGAGTTTCTAATGAAATCATCAGGTACTTATTAACAATTTAAGGCAAATTTCTGTAAAATTCAGCAATTTTTAAAAAAATTACTAAAAAAGTACTTTTTTTAGAAAAGTTCCAAAATTGCATATATAATGAAATTAGGAAGTAATTTTTAAGAATTTAATAAAAAATGGGTAAACTTAAACAAAATTGTGAAATTTTCAAAAAGTACCAAAAAGTACTTTTTGAGAAAAGTACTACAATTGCTTATATTATGAAAAATTCAAGTTGCTAAAGAAATTTAAAGCTTAATTCATGTAAATTTGAAAATCTAAACCCATATTCTAAAGTTATTTTTACTTTTTTTTTGTTGATTTTTCTTGAACTATTGACTTTTTCCTAGCAAAAATATTTGTAATGTAGTTTTTTTTTTTTGGTTTTAAAAACCAACTAATGGTTTGCTTAAAAGCTTTTGTTACTAAATTAAACATATCAACGATAGAAAAAAAAAGCGTTACCAATAGCTTGCACTCTCACCCTCCCACACAGCATCAACTAGCAATAGCAAAGGCAAAGAGTTCGATTTTAAAAGAAAAGCAACAAACAGATAAAATACGAAATAGTAAAAGAAATTAAGGCGTTAACACCATTAATACTATTACCGTTAATTATAAATGGTAATTGTGCATAAACACGAGCAGCCACACTTACATACATACATATGTATGTATGAATATGTACATACATAAGTTTGGTGTTAACACAATTTCTTAAAAAGTCAAAAACCAAAGTGTTCTGCGGCTGCAAAGACATCTAAGACTTTGGAGAAGAGAAATAATATTGAAAAACAGAACATGCTAACTAACAAACAAACAAACGTGATGATGTGAAAATTTATCGAAAATGAAAATGAAGCTTAAGAAAGTGTTGCAACTGCTGCAACAATAGCAACAACAACAACCATTACTTCTACTCGAACATTCTTTCTTTTCAAAACAATTAATAATCCAAACAGAAAATGCTCTTAATGAAATCAACACAATTGTAAAACAATTTCTTTTTTTGTTTGTAACGAAACAAAAAAAAACTTTATTTTTAACAAACAAACAACCAAATGAAATGCAACATGCCGAGACAACTGACAATAAATTACCACAGGAGAACAACAGCAACAACACATACTTACACTTTGGCAAGAAAATTGTTCAACTAAAGCGCAATAACAAAAAAGGAAGAGGCATGATTTTCAAACCAACAGAAAAAATATTCAAACAAAACGACATGATTCTAAATCAAAAAAAGTGGAGACAACAAAAACTTTATGTTTTTTTAGGCAAATATGGGTCATAACACGCCAGGGTGTCTACCAAAGTCAACTTTGAAAATGATGTTGCTGATGATAATGATGCTGCGGCTGATGACGTCGTCGTTTACCAATAAAACTATATTGAAAAGGAAATTAACCACAAAATTGTGTTGCAATGTTAGCCGGCAAAGTCTTCCACTTGTAAATGATAAACGATCATTGAGAAAACGTTGTAAAGTTAAGAAATTGGAACAAAATTTAACGCATTAAAAGAAATTAGGGTAAAAAAGCTTTATTACTACTCTGGAATTTACAAAAATTCATAAAATTTTAATGATTAAGAAAAATACTTCATAATAATTAAAAAAATCTTAATCCCCTGAATTCCTAAAAAAAAATTTGAAAATCCCAGAAAAGGTAATTGAGGAAATTTTAAAGAAAATTGTTTATAATGTGTAATTTTGTTAAAATAATTGATATTTGTACAATTTTGGACACATTTGCTAAATTTCCAAATAAATTTCTAAAATCCCAGAAAATAAATTTTTGAAAAAAATGTCCAAAAATACATAAAAATTAATAGTATTGGGGAAAACACTGCATATTAATATTGTTATCATTTAAAAAATCCTAATCCCGTGAATTCCTAAAAAAAAATTTGAAAATCCCACAAAAATAAAGTTGCGAGATTTGAAAGAAAATTGCTTATAATGTTTAATTTAGTTAAAAAAATAGATATTTGTACAATTTTGAGCAAATTTGCTAAATTCCCAAATAAATTTCTATAATCCCAGAAAAGAAATTTTCGAAAAAAAGTCCTAAAATACATCAAAATTAAAAGTTTAGGGGAAATACTTCATAGAAATTAAGAAAAATCATAATCCCGTGAATTCCTAAAAAAAATTTCGTAAATCCCAGAAATGGGAATTTGTGAAATTCCAAAGAAAATTGGTTATAATGTGTCATTTATTTGTTAAAACTGGAAATTTATAAATTTTTGACACATTTGCTAAATTCCCAAGAAATTTTGTAAAATCCCAGAAAAACATTTTTAAAAAAATAGGAAAAAAACTTTCAATTTAAAAGATTTCAACCCATTGCTTATAAAAATCTTCTAAAAAGCTTTCAAAAATATTTTAAAAAGCCCTTTTAGAAGGTTTTCGAATATATTTTAAAAACGAACGAAAAACTTTCAAAAAGTTTCCAAGAGCTTTTACAAAGCTTTAAGAAAGCTTCCGAGAAACTTTTACATGCTTTGCAAATAATTTTAAAAGTTAGATAAAGTTCTAAAAGCTTTTAGAAAGTTTCTGAAATGTTTTAGTAAGCATCTGAAAAACTTTGAGAAAGCTTCTGAAAAGCTTTTAGAAAACGTCTGAAAAACTTCTTATAAATCTTGCGAGAAACGTTTATAAAGCTTCGGAAAATTTTTAACAAAGTTTCCCCAACAGTTTTTATAAAGCTTAATAAACTTAAAAACCGTTATTAAGCTTTCAAAAATCTTTTATAAAGCTTTCGAAAAAATTACAGAAAATTTCCGAAAAGGTTTCAGGAATCTTTTAAAAGGATTAAAAAAAACTTTTAAACTAATTCCGAAAAACTTTTAGAATGTTTCTGAGAGCTTACCAAGAGCATTAGAAAAGCTATAAGAGAGTTTTCAAGAAATGTTTCAAACTGCTTTAAGGAAGCTGCTGAAAAGCTCTTTGAAAGCTTCGAAAACTTCTCAAAAGTTTACCGGGATGTACTAAAAGCTTTTAAGTAATCTTTCAAAAAGTTTCCTTAAACTTAAGAGACATTTTTAAGAGGCTTTATAATAAATTTAGCTTTTGCCAAAGCTTTTTTTAACTTTGTGAACACTTCTTACTTCAACATAACTTTCCCACGTTTTTAACTCTAAAAATCTTTAACTTTTCTAAGCTTTAACGAACTACTTGTTACAAACATTAATTTTCAAATACTTCTAATAAAACATTTCAACAAACACCAACTAATGAGTTTCTAATTAGAAAAAAAAATATATTTAAACCAAAACTCTAACCCCTTAAAGTCATCCTTGTAAAAAAAACAGCAAAATCTCTTCTGTCCATCTGTCTGCCTATCAGCAGCGCACATCACAAATCAAGTTCATAATTGATGGTCTAGTTAAAAGATAAAAAAATTCACAGCAATTTTAACTAGACATTTAACAATATAATTTCATTTATTTGTAATTTATTTTTACAATATTTAAAACTTCAATTCCTTAACTTTTCTCTTCATAAACAACCATAGCTGATTGTGTCTAGCTTTGAGATCATGATGAGAATTTATTTTGTGTCTTAACACAAAGAACTTTTTTTATAGAAAATTAAAGAGGACAAAAAAAGAGATTGCGTGATCGATTTCATGCTTAAACATCATTTTCATGTTTAAGAATATAAATAAAATGAATTACATTTGTTGGTTTTCTTTTTTTAGATTTATTATGGAGCAGCAAAAGCAAAAAAGCTTTTAAATGTTTATGAAAGGAGTGGGGCCAAAAGGAGAAGTTCTAAGGCCTTAAGTGATAATCATAATTAGACAGTTTAAATGAAAAGTTTTAATTCAGTAAAAGTCAAAAGTTTTGATTATTGATTATAGACAAGAATATAGACTAGACTATAGACTAGACTAAAGTATAGTATAGTCTATAGTCTAGTCTATAGTCTAGTCTAGTCTACTCTAGTCTAGTCTAGTCTAGTCTAGTATAGTCTATAGTCTAGTCTATAGTCTAGTCTATAGTCTAGTCTATAGTCTAGTCTATAGTCCAGTCTACAGTCCAGTCTACAGTCTAGTCTATAGTCCAGTCTATAGTCTAGTCTATAGCCTAGTTTATAGTCTAGTCTATAGTCTAGTCTATAGTCTAGTCTATAGTCCAGTCTATAGTCTAGTCTATAGCCTAGTCTATAGTCTAGTATATAGTCTAGTCTATAGTCTAGTCTATAGTCCAGTCTATAGTCTAGTCTATAGTCCAGTCTATAGTCTAGTCTATAGCCTAGTCTATAGTCTAGTATATAGTCTAGTCTATAGACTAGTCTATAGTCTAGTCTATAGTCTAGTCTATAGTCTAGTCTATAGTCTAGTCTATAGTCTAGTCTATAGTCTAGTCTATAGCCTAGTCTATAGCCTAGTCTATAGTCTAGTCTATAGTCTAGTCTATAGTCTAGTCTATAGTCTAGTCTATAGTCTAGTCTATAGTCTAGTCTATAGTCTAGTCTATAGTCTAGCCTATAGTCTAGTCTATAGTCTAGTCTATAGTCTAGTCTATAGTCTAGTCTATAGTCTAGTCTATAGTCTAGTCTATAGTCTAGTCTATAGCCTAGTCTATAGCCTAGTCTATAGTCTAGTCTATAGTCTAGTCTATAGTCTAGTCTATAAGTCTAGTCTATAGTCTAGTCTATAGTCTAGTCTAGTCTAGTCTATAGTCTAGTCTATAGTCTAGTCTATAGTCTAGTCTATAGTCTAGTCTATAGTCTAGTCTATAGTCAATAGACTAAACTATAGAATAAACTATAGACTAGTCTGGTCTGTAGCCCGGCAATTTTATCCAATCTTCTAATTTTGTTAATTTCTGTTTTTTTGTCCTTCCAACAGTTTTCCTCTTTGGCTGGTGAATGTCTGCTACTTTTAATTTTGCTCTTTAAGTTTTTTATTTACTTTTCATGCGCTGTTACTGCCACAGGCTTGCAGTTAAAAACGATTTTGATAAGAATCTGCTCTAAATTCTTGTGAATTTCCAAAAAGGCAGTTTTTGTGTGATGTTTTTCTTTAGATGTGCTGCTGTTTACATTTTGGCCAAATAAATTTCTAGTTTTTTTTTTTTTGTATTTTCGGACATTTCTTTCAATATTTTTTGTTTTTTTTTTTTGTATTCCAACCAGTCACTTTGGCGAGACATTGTTAACAATTTAGTTAGTTTTTTTTGTGGCTTTTCAAGCGACATTGTTGACAGACGATTACACTCGTTGGTGTTTTATATCAAGAAAAATATTTTTGGCTTAAAGGCACATATGAGCAGTTGGTTTTTTGTTACCAAAAAAATAAGATGAAAAAAACTAAAAGAAATGCAAAAAAAAGTACAGAAATAATGAAAGTAGTTAAATGTTTAACCACCAGCGATTCTTAAAAGTCAGTCGCCAAAGAATGTCTACTTTGAACAGAAACAACAGCAGCAACAATAAGAAGCTTTACAGCAAATAAACCAAAAAAATACATAAAAAACACAAAGATGTTGACAGTCATAAAAACAACTTTCACATACAATTACTTTTTTTTGTTCGGTTGAAGTAGAAGTTTACTTTTACTCTTGCCGTTGTTGTTGCTGTTTTTTTATAGCAAAAAGAATTATTTAATATTCTGAGCTTTAAAACAACATTAGTGTAGCGAAAAGCGACTTTTTTCAATAAGAAAACTGCCCCTAAAACAAAATATTCATTCGAGTTTTAGAAAAAGTACCTTTCTGGCATTTTTTAACAATTTTTTAAATTTAAAGTTATTTTAATACTAAAGTTATAATAAAACGTCATAATTTGTAAATTTTTCAAAAAAGTACTTTTTTGGTACTTTTTGAAAGAAGTGTTAATTTATTTATTTCTGCTTTAATTTACTACAAAACCAACAAAAATGCAATAAAAATCAATATTTTTGAAATTTTCAAAAAAGTACTTTTTTGGTACTTTTTATAAAACATAAAAATTTGTTAATTATTACTTTAATACTCCTCATAAACATTAAAAATTCATTAAAATTCTAAATTTATGAATTTTTCAAAAAAGTACTTTTTTTGGTACTTTTTGCAAGAAATGCAAATTTGTTAATTTTACTTCAGTACTGCTCATAAACATTAAAAATTCATTAAAAATCTAAATTTATGAATTTTTCAAAAAAGTACTTTTCTTGGTACTTTTTGAAAAACATGCAAATTTGTTAATTTTTACTTCTGTACTCCTCATAAACATTAAAAATTCATTAAAAATCTAAATATATGAATTTTTCAAAAAGTACTTTTTTGGTACTTTTTGAAAAAGGCTTAAATTTGGTCAATTTAGCTTTGATTTTCTTCCATACTACCAAAATTTCACAAAAACAGCAAGATATGTGATTTTTTTAAAAAATTACTTTTTTGCAAAATCAATATGAACATTTTTTAAAAAGTACTTTTTTGGTACTTTCTGAAAAACATGTAAATTTGGTCACTTAAGCTTTAATTCTCTTTCATAACATCAAATTTTCACAGAAACAGTAAAATATGTGAATTTTTAAAAAAAGTACTTTTTTGATACTTTTTTCAAAAATACTCCATTTTAGTAATTTTTTCAATTAATTCCCTAAAAAAATAAAAATTGCTATAAAAATCGAAATTTTAACAAAAATCTAAATTTTACGAAAAGTACTTTTTTGGTACTTTTTATAAAAATGTATAAATTTGTTAATTTTAACTTTAATTTCCCTCCATAACGGAAAAATTAGCGTAACAACATCAAAATATAAGAATTTTTAAAAAAGTACTTTTTTAGAAATTCAATATTAGAACATTTTCAAAAAAGTACTTTTTATGGTACTTTTTGACAAAAAGTGAATTTTGCTTTAAAAAGACAAACAATTGCGTAACAACATCAAAATATAAGAATTTTTTAAAAAGTACTTTTTTGGAAATTCAATATAAGAACATTTTCAAAAAAGTACTTTTTTGGTACTTTTTGACAAAAAGTGAAAATTTGGAAATTTGACCACATTTTAAAGAATTTTTCTTTAAAAAGACAAACAATTGCTTTTCTGAAAAAAAAATCAAAAAATCAAAAAACTGCCTTAAGGTGCCAATTTTCGTGTTCTAATTATTAAGGTGGCGTTTCTCTCATTATTTTCAAAATAAAAATTCCTTTCAGCTGCCATTTTCATTTCAATATTTTCTTTTGACATTTCGCATAAGAAAAAACAACAAAAATTTTTGTCGCCCCATTCAAATGTCTCTCGTATTTTACTTGTATGTCCCACTGGACTGTCCTTCCAGCTTGGACTGGATGTCAAATCTCAGCTCAGGCTATGCGTTTGTTTTGCATTGTTGTTGTTGCCATACATGTTTTACATACAAGTGACATTTAGCTCCCTGCTGTCATTACATATTAAATTCAATGTTCACATAATTTTTTGAAATTTGTTGTTGTTGTTGTTGTTGTTTAAACAGCTTTTATAGGAAAAACAACGTTCAGATTATTAAATATTATTGCTTAGAAAACGCATAAGTTTGAAGAAAGCTTTTACACTGGGCAGTGAAAAAAGGTTAAAAGCTTCCCTTTTAGAAGACACTTTTTGCAAGAAAAAACCTTTTACTACTCATTGTAAAGCTATAGCTTTACAATAGCTTTGTTAAATCTTAACTAAAGCTTTCAAAAGCTTTGCTAATAAAGCTTTACTCTAAATCTTACCAAGGCTTTAGAAAACTTTTAAAAAAATTCAAAGCTAATTTCGTTTTAAACAGAAACTTTGATACATTTTTTGAGCTTTTGTGAGCTTGAAAGCTTTATTAAAGCTTTTTTTATGCAAATTCATTAAGTTTTTCTTTAAGTCTACCTCTTTTGCTAGTGTAAACGTTTACTTATAAAAATTAACATTATTTCTTTTTTCTAATTCTATTGCAAAGGTGTTGTTTGTTTTTGCTATATTTGTCACTTGTTGTTGCAGCTTTTTTTTCCCACAATCGTAAAAAAATAACTTAACTCCTTGGTTAAAGATTAATTTAATTTTTATTTCATTTTGTTGTTATTGCTGTTATTTTTATTGAAATCTTTTTATGGCTTAAACCAGAGGTGTGGTTATCGGTTGCTGCTGCCAATGAAGCTGACTTTTTTTTTTGTAAAATCCGTAATTTTAAGCTTTTTGATATTTGAATGAAACAATTTAAGTAA